>NW_009187253.1:211867-280594 GCF_000690835.1 Fulmarus glacialis
AGCTTGAGCAGCCTGCGCTCCATGACAGGCGAGACATTCCTCCCTCCAGAGCTATGCCTCTAAGAGGTCTGCAAGTAGCACCAAGAGCTCAGCACCAGAGGGGCAGCTCTCTCCACTCCCTGCTTCCAGCAATTATACTGCCATGGAGAAATCACAGCCCCACTAACCTGTTCAAAGACGCAAAGGAGGAACAGTAAGTGTGTCACCTGCACAGTCCTAGCTGTTTCTATCTTTCCATTCCCACTGCCCCCTTACCCCCAAAGGGTCAGGAAGCCTACGTAGACAAAAGTCAGGTGTGTGGTTTTTTCCTACTTATATAAGCATGATCTGAAGAGTGTAAATTTACAGCCATTAATCACAGTCCATCCCCTCTTGCTGCAGAAATGGGCTTTTGTCTGCCCATGTGCTAAAGAAATGATATACCTTAACAGTAATGTGACATCAGTGTATCAATTCATTTCAGCAAGTATCAAAACAGAACACCCTTTTCCATTGTTTAATGTTTCTCCAGCGTAAAGCATGGCCAACAGATACATATTTTAAATACTGCAATACACACATACAAAAAGGATTTGAGGTGCATAAACTTCTCAAATGCCTAAAATGAAGATTTTTTTGCTGCTATTTTTGACTTACAAAGTAGATTAGAAATTAAATTTTTATCAGAACAAGACAAATACAGCACATGAACTGTTGGTGTAATTGCTCATTTAGGAGAAAAAAAGAAGGCTGTTTTAGCATTGTATTTCATACTCCTTAATTTTATGTTACTGCTACCACGGGCAAAACACAGTAAATGTAGAAAAATCAAGCCACTGCACAGTCACCTAATGTCCCCATTTGCTTATGTAGGATTGGAACTATTTTCCAGGTCTGAAATAGGCATTTTTCCTTTTACAAATCTGAATGATGTAGGAGCTCTACAGAAAACTTTGAAACTTCCAAAGAAACAGGAAAGGTCAAGCTCCAGTATCCAGACATTTTAGTATCAACACTCTCTACAATATGTGAGGTACCCCTTTTTGGTGAAATATTTAGAAGCTTGGTAATAAATAAGTGAAAAGAAAACAATCCCATTTATGTTGGAAGTGGTGCACAATTTCACCAGACTCATTTCCTCTATGACCTAACATGCTTATGACATGCAGCAAAAACCAGGCTTACTGCTCAACCAGGTAGACTGTTTAACAGAGCACAATTAAAAAAAAAAAAAAAAAAAAAAAAGGATGGGGATTTCCACCCCCTCCTCCCTCTCCCCTGCCTTCTGGTTCTGCAGCCTTTAAAAATGAGGCTATCCAAGTACTTTGGTTCCGTTTGGGCACGGGCATCACCAAACTTCACTCAAGCATTGCATTGAACAGCAAGGAGAGAATAATGCAGGTCTACAATTTAGAACAAACAGCATCACCCAATGGCAGAAATTCAAAACTGCAGATGACAGTCAGGGCAGTTTCCTTTCTCTTCCCAAAGACAAAGAAAAACAGGAGAAAGGGGGAAAAAAACTAAGAAAACCAAATGCTCGGTCTCTATCTGAAGACTAGGTGCTCTGATACAGCCTCACGTGCTTCAACAGGAGTTTTAGCAAACAATTTTCAGGGCTGGTAACAGAAGTTACACTGGCTTGAAGGCACACAGGCAAAGAGAACTGAAGGCTCACAGCTGCTTTTTTGATAAGGCAAAGGCCAGGCTGAAGCCTGCAAGACATTACACCTCTACTTAACCTGATGACTGGCTGCCACAGGAGTGGTAGGAATTAAGTAACTGAACCCCACACTTTGATGAAACAGAAACTGGACACCAGATTTCTGTAAGCACATTTGTAAGCTTCCGTCTAGCCCAATGCTTTTCTGATTTTGATGGGAAATTTAATATCAGGACTCAGTGGCATGCGTTCAGCATCCTGCTTGCTGATCAATGGTAAGGGATCTTCCACCACTCGCTTCCACAAGCCTTCACACAAAATCTCCTTCATGTCCTCCTCACCCTGAATGTAGCACAGAGTTCCACTAAAACCAAGAGTTACTGCAGTAATCACAAAATGTAGTCTATCACATATGCCATGTTTAATTACTTCCTCAGTGAAACTATTTTACTAGTGCTTCCAAAACATGAACTGAACTGACAGATTATAAGTAGTGATGGCCAAATTTCAACACCCAACAAAACAGAAAATCATCTTTTTTTTTTTCGCTTGTACCTATGTTTACAAACTCTAGGATTGTCATAAAAATACAAGCTGAGAAACTTTAATATCTCACAGTAACCAAAACTTAGTAACTACCGAGGAAACAGATGAAAAGATGCCTGATGCCTGTGCCTCACAGGGTAATTAAAACAGTAAACACAACCTCTTGTAAGGGGAAAGAAAGAGAAAGTTTTATGTATCCAAAAGCGATCATGTTCAACACTCACAGCACTATAACATCAGCCCATTGTGAAGTCTGGTGCAGCTTAAAAAAAAAAAAAAAAAAAGAAACTATATGTGGGATGGCAGTTAAGAAAAGACGGAGAAACTCAAAGTTCATGCTGAGGTTAGAACAATGAAAAACAACATACAAAACTAATGAAATTCCTTGTTATAGCAATGGAAAATGTATGTCACTTGTATCTGACACCAGTAAAAGTGGAAAAGAATTTGGATTAACAGCTCAGATCTGAGCTGGAGAAAAAGTATTCAGAAAGGTAGACATTCTTCCACATATGGTAGTCTTGCCCCCAGCAATCAATAACACTGGCAAAAAGCAGGAAACACAGATAAACCTCCTTCCTGCAATACAAGGTACTGTATGTCGTCTGAGCTTTTTTTAGTATTATATTAGCCACATCAGAGGGTGGTTTTTGTAGTAACAGTTTTCCTAACACTGAATACCCCAAACAAATTCAGTTCTTCATCACCTTGTAAACTAGCAAGAAACATTTTTGGTTGATACAGTGCTCTTAACTGAGAATGATATATGGAACAACAACAACAACAAAAATCTCCTAATACCTCAGAATATTTTGCAAGCTACTAGAACTTTAACATCCCATATCTTACTGAAGCATCTGCATCCAAGCTGGAGAAAGGAAAAAAAAGTTGTCATGACTGCCAGACTCCTTTTTGTAGAAGCTAGGCCACATCACCTCCCATCTTTACAGGCCTCAAAATACACACCCGGAAAAAGAAATGACGAGGCTGATCGAGATCATGGAGGAAAGCAAAGACATCTTCTGATTTCAGTGGACTTCAAACCAGGGCATTTGCCTAACAGATGCTGAGCCTATTCTTGAAGAGAAGAAAGCACCTGCAAAGCCCAGGAGAACACTTCTCTGTTTTACAAAGGAGGTAACACACTAAGAACCACCTGCAATATCCACAGCACAGCTGTAACCCCCTCATTAAATAGGTACCCGTTCATTACAGAAATTATTCCAAGCAGCGAGGACTGCCACACAATACACCTTTCAGGTAAGTACTACATCAGACCATTCTGCAAACCAACAAGTCTAAAAAACCTGCAACAGCACGAAACACACTCTGGTGAACAGCAAGTTTAATTCATGCCTGCCACATGTATGATAACTACTACTTAGCCCATCAGACCAGGAAAGGAGTCGCAGGAACCTCTGAGAATTCTTCCATATAAAGGTCAATACCTTATTTTTAGATTTCAATCTGGCTTAAAATGAGTATTTTTACATGAGCTGCTCATCTTAAACAGGCACATGAAATATCAATGCTATAGATGCAGTTTCAACACTTACTCTAAGTGCTTATTGTGAGTTTGAAAAAGGTCTGGAAATGGCTGTTTGACAACAGCGTGCTGAGCTTTCCTTTAAAAAGGGCTAGAGTCCTGTGCTGCACCGCAATGGTAATAGGGTTCAACACCAAATAGGGTTCAAAAAACCTTTCAGAGTCAAGAAGAGGCCAACAAGCCTATAAGTTGGTACTGACTGTTTGGAAATGTATGCAGAGCCAGCTTGTTTTAATTTTGAATGTAGAAGACATCTAGTCATCTTACTCTTTTCTATCTTCCCTCTCCACTATAAATCAAAGCAATTAATTTAATTTCTAGAGCTATCCAACATCTTAATTTAAAACACTATGAACTTCACAAGAATAATCCTCCTCCCACAATCTTTCTTTTACTCCAAAATGCCCAAGTCCTGTTCTCGCGTTTGGCAAATGTATGTTGCATATAATCATCATTCTACAGACATCTTCACATTGGCAGAAGCCAATGTAGTTTACATTTATGTATATTCAAGGTTTGGTCAAAGTCTCAGCCTATGATTCATGAGAACATAATAATATACAGATTGATCTTTATACTCCTTTAACTATTAGATGGTAATTATGGTAATCCTCCACATGAAGCAGGCCAATAATATACTAGAAGAGAAGTATGGTACTGTGCATATGTCAGCCTTCATCTAATCATTGAAGATATCCAGACAATCAATGTGTGAAGATGTCTCTATGTAGTATGCAATTTAAATATCAAATGGAAGCTGTTTAAAATAAAACCTAAAGAAAAACAAAAAAATAGCTTATGCACTACTAAAATTACCTTTAATATGAAACTTTGACTATAACCAAGTGCATCTAAGTTCCTTGCAAGAGAGAACTTTCTATGCATTGTATGATCAAGGCTTCAAGTGAAATTGGTCAAACCGGACAAGCCACAAGGAACGACTGGATCAACTGTATCAATTGCCAAAAATTGGTGGGGCAGAAGGGGGAATAGGAGCAGGACAAGAGGGAACATTAACTTGTTGCTTGTAAAGGGGCAGCACAACAGAATGAAGTTTTGTATTATTCTCTAACAACAAATGAACCACATTGTTATAAAAATAATTCAGCACTTTACAAACTATACTGCATTAGGCATGCATCTCTGACTTCAGGGCAAAAAAACTCCACACCAACCCTTTATTACTCACATATTGTCCCACCACTTAGAGATCTCATGATTCTTTTTTGTTTAACAGTCTCTAGCACTTTGATGAAAATCTTGGCACTTGTTAAGGATTCATGATTGCAACAGAGCTGAAGACTAACATAAAATCCATATGGGACCAGGACTAGAGACAGTTACCTTGTATGTCACAACAGATACTTTTAAAGACACTCTCGGACCACAGACGCTTTTCTATTTGGGTATCTCCATACTAGTTAGGTAGAGATCTCATTTCCACAGCAAAACTTAGGCTTTTAAAGCACTTCTGTGATAAAGTCCATTTTAAGCTTTACTGCTGACTTTTACAGTGCTATACCTAGACAAAACTTACCAATTAAACGGCTCAGTCCTGCAACACCCTGAATGTTTTGTCCTTATCTAGCAAAGCATTAAAACATACAGATAGCTACAACATTAAATAGCTGCATCCAAACAGTGGAACCATGCAGAAATTTACAGTCAGGTGTGCAAGAGCTCACCACTTCAGAGCATCCAGATCCAAAAGGCTCCTCCTTTTTTGCTCAACCAAGAATCTCTTCCACTTTAGGCTTATGTTTAACATTAGGAAAATTTTCTCTCCTTCCTCTCTCAACAGCATATGCATATAAATGCGGGATGCTCTTCATTGCAAGTAACTCCAAATCCTGCCATGCCACGAAGAATGCAATTACTTTAAAAAGTTAAACTAATTTTCAGGAAAAAGAACAGATAAGCTCATACAGTCTTTCTGAAAACCTCAGGTGAGAAAGAGCCAATTGTAAAATAAAATAAAGTCTTTAGTTTGAAATTTTCTATTTTATAATCACTACAGCAAGAAGATTAAGTTAAGAAGCTGAATGGTGACAATTTGATCTATGGATGCTGGCACCTTTTTCTAACCGTATTCTAACTGGATTCATTGCACACCCTGCCCCTGTGAAAAAAAGAACGGAAAACTGAATTCCAAACAAGTCAAATCTTGTTCATACTTTCAGGCAGAACAGTCTTCAAATTAGGGAGCTAGTCTCATATAAAACAATTTGGCTTAGACGTATATAAAAAAAAAATCCAAGTTACATTAAGCACATTAAACAGTATCCAGATGTTTTACTTGCTACTTTTATTAAGATTAATTTTAACTGTGGAAGTTTTTTTTTTCCTCCT
Source organism: Fulmarus glacialis (assembly GCF_000690835.1). Taxonomy (NCBI): domain Eukaryota; kingdom Metazoa; phylum Chordata; class Aves; order Procellariiformes; family Procellariidae; genus Fulmarus; species Fulmarus glacialis. Next base: position 217,951 of record NW_009187253.1, read on the forward strand.
TTTCTCCCAGAAGACTTCCTTTCTCAACTCTGTGTTGACAAAACCCAATATAATTGCATTAGAGGAAGCATTGCTGCCACCTCAAATAAAAAACAGGCATGTGAAAAAATCTCCCTCATAAATTGTTCACCTCATTAGAGTGATTCCATTTAGGTAAGAAGGTGCAGGTGCCAGTACCAAAGACAACACTGTATTTAAAATTTTTCCCCCTACATAAACAACAGAACAACTTTACCAATGAAACACGCACATACCTAGATTAATACCCTATCATTGGGTCCACCAGCGTTCCCAGTATCTAAAACGTCCTTGGCATACGGACATGGATTGCTTTCTTTACCTGAGGGGATCAGTTTTGCTTTTAACAGGCTGATTAAGAAAAAGAGACATCTCAAAAATACACTTGTGTGTATTCAGTATTCTGTAGGGGATAAGGATCTCTCAGCATGTATCCGTCCCAGCATACTAACTGTATTGCTAGACAAAGTGAGCAGGTAGCAATAAACTACCTATCCTATCAGTAACAAGAGTCAGTTAAAGACAGCAAAGCCAATGCAACCAGATTACACCATCAAACCCAAGCTAAGTGCTTTGTTCTTACTAAGTTAGGCTCAACTTTGCATTCAGAAACGTCACAATTTTTCCCTTCAGGATCCCTTTCAAAAGGCAACAGTACAGCATGATCTCAGCACGCCAACGTTCTGCCAGCTGGCTGCTCCCCCATTGCAAGGAACGCAGCTCATGTCTCACATCTAGGTTGTTCCAGACAACGCTGCATCCTTCGGGAATAGTTTTCACAGGACAGAAGCCCCAGGCAATTCAGATTCCCCCGTTTGATCTCAGAAGTAATAGTGAACTAAAGTGAACAGTGAATAAAGACTGCAATTAAACTTTGTCAAGCTTTCTACTTCCTTTCAATTCCCTATTTACTAACTCCAGCAAGGTTATGTGATTGAAGTCTCTGTAATTCCCCTCTTTACAAGAGAGGAAGGGAAACAATGCAGGATAAGGTCTACATTATTCCATTGCTTATTCAAGTACTGATGACACTTGCAATTAAATGAAGTATTTTAAACAAGTCATACTGTATAAACACCTCACAACATAAACAACAGTTTTAGGGAAAGGTAATAAGGTTGTGCAGAGCAGTGCTGTCTGTCACAGTAAGGCAGAGATTAGCCATCTCACCTTCCAGTACATATTTTTGTAAATGAACAAAGAAACAGCAGTGCAGATTAATTGCTATGACCTATTTTGTATTTGTTTCATTTCTACAATAAAGGATTATATCCTCTGTACTTCATTCATTAGGTTTCTTTCGTAAGTCAAACAAGGTGAGGGGAGTATAGAGGAATTTTCACTTTTTCCTTCTGATAACTTCATTCATCAACTACCAGCCAAAACCTCCACTCCTTGCTCAGCCTGAGAACCCACCTCCTTCCTTCCAGTGTATTTAATAAAAACATACAATGCATCTTTGTGAAGGAGACATAACAAAATACAAGCCACAGGACTGCCCCACACGTATGACAATAACTCTTGACAGCTCTTCCTCCCTCCTACAGAGAGAGAAAGCACAGAACTACACATCCACTGCAGGCTCTTGGCAGGTTCAACAGAACTAGAAACTAGAACAGAACTAGCTCAACACTTGGTGTCCTAAGTACAGCACTTTTATTTGTTCTTCTCTCCTCTTCATGCAAGAGTGTGTGCAACTCAGGACATGCTTGTACCCAACATTTATCAGTCCAAAATGAACATTTTTTCAGACACTTTTCTTACAAATACCAACCCATCTAGCCTTGCAAGTGGGCAGTAAGCCTGGCAAGACCCATTTTAATAACTGCATCTCAGTTTACGGCTTAAATGTCTGCCCACTCCCTTATATCTTAAGAACTTATCACAACAGTGTAAATAAAACTATGAGGAAGAAAAGATGTAAAGAATGCATTCCTAATGCTAAGAGAGTACAAGCTAAAGAATGCTTTTTAAAAACAAAGAATGGTTTTAAACAGAAAGTAAAGAAGCAATAAAGCACTAGTAAGATATTTCTCTGTTCTAAGGCATTACAAGATTCTTCACCACTGCCAACAAAACAGTGCACTAATCCCCTGCAATTATTGTTCTTATAGCAGGTGGAGACCATAAACAGAGATGGAGAAGCAGCCTTTGCAGAGCAATTATCCTCCCACTCCAGGCATTCTCTGTTGCTTTAACTCTGTCACTAGCGCCCCATGCAGTAGGACTGCACCATCATACTTCAGGAGATACGCACTGCATGAGGCATAGGCTGGCTCAAGACCCACCTCCCAGAGAGCAAGCAGGTTGTCACTCAACTCTTGAAGAAGCTCCTGAAGACAGTGATGCAACTCTGTCCACTCGGTGGGCTTAGCCCAAGTCACCATTCGAGCCCCAAGTCTTTGGGAACTACTTGCGTTTTCAGAACAAGTCAGGCAGACCAACACCAAGCACTAAGGTTATATTATAAAAATAGGGGCTATAGTTTTTATTATTTATTATTACTCCATTTACTAATGCATGACTATTGTTACTAGGAAAAGAGCTCTACTGGGACTGGAAATTACAGAAAAAATATTAAAGAAAACAAGTGTGAAAGTCTCCATTCATTAAAGAGTCAGAATACTAACAGCGCTGTTCAAGAGTAAGTGACATGCAGCCCTCTTATGCCAGGCAAACAGCTAAACTGACTGAAGAGAAAGCCACTTCCCCAGCTTGCGCCTACAATTCAGACGGTAAGTCTCACAAAAGCAAAAGCCAATTTTAAAGCCCAAGGTCTCTCTGATGTGTTGGACAGTTGGCTTGTTATATAAAAACACAATCTACCCTGTATTACATTACTTTTGATTGAATATAGAAAGTAAACTCTGTGTAAAACCAGTAATGGATACAAAACAAGACCTATATTGTGAGATCATACTCTGAAAAGAGATGTGGGAACCCAGGAACTAACCCCATTTTCATCCAATTCTAGGTCTGACACACGCACCACTTTGAACAATTCACTCCCATCTCAAAACTTCAGTTTTCTTATCTGTACAATGATACGGGCTGCTTGCCCTGTCCTCACAACCATGTGTTTATGTATGGAAACTGCCTTAAAAATGAAAAGTTATTAGAATCAATTTAAATGTATGAAATCAACTGAAGGTACAGACAGGATATCATACTATTGGCATTTCTAAAGTTTCAACGGCACTTAAATAATGTTCCATGATATCACACACAAGAATCTAAGTAATTTTCAAGACAGCATAAAGCAATAATATTTGCATGCAGTTTAAGGCAAGTTAATACCCAGCTTCCACTGAAAACACTAAGCCTGCATGCCTAATTGCTCCAGGGGCCTTTGAAAATCCCAGCGAAAATGAACAATAAGCAGTAAATCAACCCTTTCAAAATGAAAGCAACCCCCTCCCCTCCACTATCATAAGGTATTCCACAAAAATGTATTTCACTTACATAAATACATATTACATCATAACGGGTCAAAGCCAGAGCTATGCAAGAGTGATTAATAGGATTAATAATATTTTTCAGAAATATTAAAATCTTTTATTGTACACTGTAATATGAATGGGGAAAGGGAGGATCATTACCATTTTTCCCATCTATATGCCCATATTATTCGCATTTGTCAGACAAAGAGGGTAGCATTCCTCAGATTTTCCATTTCTCTACCCTGCAGAAAAAAACAAGGAAATGGGAGCACTCCCCTCATACACTATGAAAATGCCCTGCTGCCGTCATAAAAGTCTAACTTGGTAGACGGTGCAGCAGTTGAAACCGGATTTGATGGCATCAGTACAAAAGAATCTATTATCTTTGTAAAATGAAGTAATCAACAACAAAAAATATTTAGGAAACAGAAGCTTCTAACAGAGACTGATTTTGCAGTACTCAATGTCTCAATAGCTCCTTGGCAACAAAGAATCAGACTCAGAGTTTGTCATCATATGTAACTTCCTGCAGAGTAACCAGTATTAATTACTGCATTTTTGTTACTTGCTGACATAGGCCTCATTTGACATCATAAGAGAGAAGTAAAAATACTCCATTATTCTCCTTTACGCCTTTTTTGATACAGCCTTTCTTCTGTGTTTTTCATTTTCCAGCCTATAAATTGCTTCCTTGAGAGGAGGTGAAAACTTTGATTCAAATTAATGAAGTAAAGAAAGGAAAACAATCCCAAATTTCCCTGTTTAATAACAAATATCAATAACAAAGGCTACTCAAGACCATTTCCTTCCAGGACAAGGCTGCCATAAGGAAAGACACTTTTAAGAGAAAAGGAAGATACGGGAGTCAACAGAGGGTTTCTCTACAACAAGAAGCTCACCAGAAAGAACTAGAGAAACAGAAAGCTTTCATTAAACTGAGGCTACTGTAATACACCAAGTGGTTGCTTAGGCCAAATGAGAAAAGTAACCTACTTTACTTTTGGAAGTGCTCAGATGAACCATAAGACAACATTCTTTCATGACTGCTTTTCTTGCTGAAATCAGGTTAGTCTAACAAGTCCTGGAGGAAAGCCACATCTTTTATAACTCTAAGAAAAAAAGGTTTCATATTTAAAAACATGCTGCTGTTTCCTCTTTTTCCTCATTGTGGAATCAAAACTAATTTTCCATACAGGAATTCTAAAGATAAAGAGTTCAAAGTGATTTGAGGGAAGCAGACCTACATTTTAAAGTGGCATGAAAAAATTTAAGGAAGGGGAGGGAAAAAGCATTAGAGACTAATTCAAGGATTTAAAATTAAGTTCATGCAACAATTCCCATCCATTTCCCTTCAAAGTGAAGTTGGGGTTTAGTCTAGACATTTTCTTTTCAAAGAAAGTGCAAATATGAAAACAATAAAGGAATTAGGCACTGGCTTGCATTCTTAAGAACTGAAGTAAAAGGTAGACAGGCACACATCACATTGTTATTAAAAAGATAGCATACCTGTTACAGTAACTTAAAGACACTAAAAAAAAAATTATCTCCTTTACATGACCAATTCTAATCGCTATTTGTAGATCAACAATATATTTTCATCAGTAAAGTCACGGTCAGGCATACACATCTGTCCACATGTCAGAGTTCTGCCAGAAAACTGTATAAACTTACCTTGTCTTGGTTTTCCTTATTTTTGTAACACAAATTTCCAATCAAACGAATGAGATGAGATTTCAAACCCACAGCTGGATGTGAAATTTCCTCCTGCCCTGTCATAGCATGTGTGGCAGTGAAAATATTTACAGCCTGTTTCCCAGCAAGATGAGTTAATCTCAGGGTATCTACAGAAAACATGAATATTTTAATTAATGACCACATGAAAATTAGTATCATTTTGCACAGAGCTTTACTACTAATTGTTAGGTTCAAAGTTAATCAACATAATTTCAGATATTCAGCAATATATCAAAAGAACTTTGAAAGTTTTCTTCATTTCTTAATTTGTGCTAGTATAACTATAAAAGGCCGTCCCAAGGTCAGAAGGTATTTTTGCATCCTTTTTACACACTTACATAGTTCAGACATGAAGTCTGAAGGCTGGTGCTACTGGTCTCTACTTGAAGAGTCAGGATTTGTAGGCTCTTGATGATTCTGGTATTGTAAATATATTTCTAAAAAGAACTTTTTAGAAAACTTCCTTTAGTTCAAACTTGTCACAGCAACACATAATCACAGAATTCCTTTACTCTCTCTTCTCCAGTCTGTTCCTAGGTCTGTAGTATGAGAAAAGATTTCGAGTACGTCTAGCACCTTGACGCACCTTTACAAATCCTTCAGTGCCATAATCTTCTCAACTGAGAAATACTAATGTTCCTGTATGGTAAATACTAGTTTACAGCAACTAGGATTTTTTCCTACAATACCCCAGAGAGAAATCAGGGAGAAGGGAAACTAAAATCTGTGAAAACAACATTCCACAAAGAGACCACACCCAGAAGAAAAGTTGAAATCATGTGAACACCTGAGAACCCACATAGCTGAGAAGCCAATTCACTAAAGGCTGCACCTATTATTTAAAAATTAGGAAGTATTTTTCCTCTAAGTGACCTGCAATACTAATAAATGGCCTGGCATGCCATTGTCCCCAAGATGCTTCACACAACTTACACTGGAATAATAAAGACGTAGCAAAACCAGGTTATAGCACAGGGCAGTAATTAAGCCCTATGCTCCTTCTGCTCCAGGTGTGACAATATCCACAGCAGAATGGGCACTAGATTTCCTGGATTTAAATTACAAGAAACTTCATACGTCCTTGTATTATAGGCTGACGGCTGACACAGGAGAAGAAAAAAAAAATCTCTGTGCCGATAAAGAGACAACTACATTTTTGGTATTTTTTTAAAGATATGAAACTGTGATAGGGCCTAGAGGCCTCCCGTTTGAGAGCTACCACTTATATTTATAGAATCATAGGATCATTAAGGTTGGAAAAGACCTCTAAGATCATCGAGTCCAACCATTAACCCAACACCACCATGCCCACTAAACCATGGCCCTAAGCGCCTCATCTACACGTCTTTTAAATCCCTCCAGGGATGGTGACTCTACCACTTCCCTGGGCAGCCTGTTCCAAGGCCTGACCACTCTTGCAGTAAAGAAATTTTTCCTAATGTCCAGTCTAAACCTCCCTTGGTGCAACTTGAGGCCATTTCCTCTCGTCCTATCGCTAGTTACTTGGGAGAAGAGACCAACCCCCACCTCGCTACAACCTCCTTTCAGGTAGTTGTAGAGCACGATGAGGCCTCCCCTCAGCCTCCTCTTCTCCAGACTAAACAGCCCCAGTTCCCTCAGCCGCTCCTCATCAGACTTGTTCTCCAGACCCTTCACCAGCTTTGCTGCCCTTCTCTGGACACGCTCCAGCACCTCAGTGTCCTTCTTGTAGTGAGGGGCCCAAAACTGAACACAGTATTCGAGGTGCGGCCTCACCAGGGCCGAGTACAGGGGCACGATCTCCTCCCTACTCCTGCTGGCCACACTATTTCTGATACAGGCCAGGATGCCATTGGCCTTCTTGGCCACTTGGGCACACTGCCGGCTCGTGTTCAGCCGGCTGTCAACCAGCCCCCCCAGGTCCTTTTCCTCTGGGCACTCGAAATCTTTTCTCATACTACAATCTCCTGATTGCCTCTAAAAAATGTCATCATAGAACAGCTTTTAACACAATCTTCTTTCACAGAAATTTGTTTGCTTTTGTAAATTCATAAAAATGGGCAGTGTCTCACATCCTTCTCATGGCATTCACTTTTTGTGCTTCCTTGCCTTATAGTCTTAGTATTTTCCCCACACACAAACATGTAAGAGGGAATTCTATGGTCTTCCCAAATTCTATGGTCTTCTGTCTGCCCTTAAGAGGGACCCCGGAACAAAAGTATTAAAAACAAAAAATAAAACAAAAGACCCACAAAAAAAGTAAATAAGACTCTTCGAATTTTATTACAGTGCAGACAAAAATGCAACGAGCAATACACCTACCTGGAAAGAGAGGTACAGGAAAAAGGTGGAAGAAAAGCCGCCACCTTCCATGCATGATGCCAACCCAGAAAGAACACTGCTCCTCTCAAACACTGCACATCAACACAACACAGCAACTGCTCCTGAGATGTCACCTATGCTCTCAACTAAAGGACGCCTCAGTCTGCCGTTCTCTCATTATCCCAAAGAGCAACTCTTCCAAAATGCCCCTCAATTCAAAAGACCATTTACGTCCCTGGTGATATTTGTCAAACACTGTGCAATGAAGCTGTTAACAGTGCTAAAGATATTAACACTGCAGTATTACTGTCTAACTTAATCCAACAATTACTGAAAATAGCAAAACACACTCCTTAGTTGATACTTAAAAGATCATTCAGATATTCTTCAGATCTTTCAATAAATCTTTTAGTAATTTCCAATAGGAAATTTCTCATGATATAAACTGAATAGAAGAACTGCTTCATCGCAAGATCTATCAGATGAAAATCTTTTGTGCTATCTATCCTTATTCTTCTGGTCTTCAGAACTAAATACTGAAGGTGATATAACACATCAATACAGTTTTTTGCCCTTTTTGCTAATCCAGGATTGAAGGAGTCTTGTAGCCAAAAGATAGTCTTAAAGAGAAACTGTAAGTGTTGATAAATTCCTGTTGACTGAGGGCATGTGGGAAATACGTAGGATGCACATGGTAGCAATGTTCTAGCCTGCACCCATTTCATTAGCCTGGAGACGGCTGCAGAGAAAAGTCAGTCTGAGCACAGCGAGGGAAAGGAGGACTGGCCTACAGGCTTCTAAACTTAGCTGATCTGCAGCTCCTTGAAATTTTCATTTAAGTTGAAAGACTTATACAAGCATTCAGATGATACAATGCATAACTTTGAGTTTCCTCAAAACACATACACATGCACAAAATAGATCTTCTTGTTAGTCATCTTGCTGTAAGCAATAAAACTATGTACCTGTCATCAAAAATAGAGGTATGGTTGTTTTTTTGCTGTGGTGGGTTTTGTGGTCTCCCCCCTCCCCGGACTCTCCAAATATCTCAAAAGTCATCGTTAACAGCTGTTTCAGCCTTTTTCTTTTTTAGCCAAAATACTACATATTTCTCTTTAAAATCCATAAACTTGTACAATTTCCTCAGAAAACAGTGGTATACATCAGTCTCACAAAGTGCTAAGATTTAGGAAGGCACAGGTCAGTATATGTATATTTCTTCCTCCTCCCTCCCCGAGTATATAGAGTGTCTCTGGACGATCCTGGCTTAATTTTCTTTGCGTACAGCCCTTTGCTTGTTGTTTCTTAGCAGAAGAAGGCTTCTTTCAAACTGACCTTTAAAAGTCACTGAATTTGGTTAAGAACATTCAAACTGTACTTAGTTTCAGTTTTCAGGAATTTGGGAAACAGAAGGGAACAGGCATGGAAAAGTCCTTTTTCTACTTCTTGAGGAAATTCTTCCACACACATTCAGCCAGTGGAAGAACATAGGAAGCAGCTGTCCTTTGCACAACTCTTATGGTATAAATAGCGCATTGCTGACAGTTGAATCAAGGCTCTGTTGGGTAATAGGAGCCAACAGAGCAAGTAGAGAACCAGAAAAATTCCAGGAACAAATCAAATATTTGAAAATGTAGATTAACTCCATCTCCTATTTATTTATTTTATTAAAAGGTCAGAATCATAATTACCACCAGTTGTGAAAAACATGTTTTCATTCACAGAGCAACCTGATTTGGAGCAAGCCAACAGTTAATAAACCTTGTGGCTTTTCACTCACCTATGGCTGTTTCAAGCAAACCAGGCAAAGCCTGTAGATGTTCTAGCTGTCCGTTGTTCGATGTCATTTCACAAAGAACATCAAGAAGACGAATTGTAACCAGTGCTTCCTGTAAATGAAAATTACATTTCTGAAAATGGCTTATGAATGATACCGTAAGAATATAACACCGACAATCTAAACAGAGGACAGGAACTCTCAGCGTCTCAGGTTCTTTGCAGGTTTTCTAAACTGCCAAGAATAAATTTCTATAAATAAGAACATCTAACAATCATGTATTACAGTACAATAATTTCTTTTCTACTGTCAAACAGTGTTATATGTGCCCTGAAAAATCATGGGGAAACCAAAACAGAGCCATAAGGGATAAAATTTTAACAAAAACACAGTAGCTTCCAAAAGCAGAAATGCAGAAAATTACTAGCTGAGAAAATTATTTCTGTATAAATGTTTTCTTTGAGTTTATTCAGTAGGAACATCCCACTTTAAAGACACAAACACCGCCTGCAAGACACCAATTTGTTATCCGCAGGAATTCTGTAAAGTTCTGTGGTCAAATGAACTTTGGCTGCGAGAATTCACATTATTCTTGGGTAAATAGGATTGGGATCATAGATGCAGCGTTTTGGTTAGGTATGAGACACACAATTTTATTTGCATATTATTTATTCAGCCAGAGAACTATTTTTTCCTCACAGACTATGTTGATGCGTGCTTATAATGACAATCCAGCACTTACAGAAACTACCTTAAGAGCGTACGGCATAATTTGAAACACCACATATTGCTCAAGAACCAGACTGTGACTGCAAGATGATTCCACACAAGGTGTGGTACATAAACTGCAAGTAGCCTTGAAAAGGCTCAGACACAGGTCACAAAATTCCTGCCTTGTCTGGTCCAGGACAAAGAGACATTTACTTACCAACAGTATAGTATTTTTGAATCCATATTATCAATATAACATAATTGAAATAATCAACAATAGTGTTCAGTAATTAAGTATTACAATTATATCCATTCTTTGCTCCTTCCTATGCTCCTGGAAAACAACAGATCAGTATAGGGTCCAGTTCCTAAAGCTGTATTTTCATTTTTTCCCTCACGCAGGTGTAGGAAGGTGCAGGTCTTGCCCTAAGTTACTCAGTAAATTGCTTTCAACAGCACAAAACCAGCCTCTGAATACACTGGTCATTGTCCTATTATAAAGTAAGAATACCCCAACTGTATTTCACAGACAGTAAGCAGGTATTTACAATTTTGAAGCCATTTTGCATTGTTACAAGACAGTAGCTTAACCAAAAGCCTCTTCAGCTCATACACTTAACACCTTTGCACAAGAAAAGGTTACGCTCTTTACAACTGTAAAGCAAATGAGTATTAACAGGCAACTATAAATCACACCAGTAAGGTACAGTGGCCCTTGCTGCCTATGTGTACCCCATTACCCACATACATAATGCAAGCTCTGTAGCAGGGGATACTATGAGGTGTGGCTTTTCCTTTCTCAGCCTTATCTTTTTTCACTCCCCCCCTTTTTTTTTTTAAAATGCCTTTCTTCACTGTCCTCTACATATTTATTCCCAGGGTTTTATACTACCATCTTTCCCTTTCTCTTATCCCGGCATCTGGCTCAGTTCAGCAACTGTTCCATCTAAATTTGAGAAGAGGAACAAAATATTTTAAAAGCACATAAGAACCCTCAAATTCTTATCTATATATGAAACGTGATACTTCCAAAAAACTGTTTAAACATCTCTGGTTGGGTTTCCCTCCACCCTGCCCCAGCTTTCCAAATTTTTTTTTTTTTGCCCTCCACCTGTACAAAAGAAAGGCAATAAAGCAGAATACTTCCTTTTTAAGTTCAGCAACAAGATACTGTTCAAACCCCAAAATATTTTGAAATCTGACAGCCATCTTGATGTGGATACAATCTTAAAAGTAAATAAGGAAATAATTGAAGAGTTTTTAAATAAACGTATTTCGAGAGAGACTCTGAGAAGATGTTCCTTATAAAGATATGAAATAAGAACTTAAAATCCAGGGGAGGGTTTTATTTTGCAAGTATGGTTGAAAGTTAGTGAAAGCAAACTGATGTTGAAGTCAGGCTTATAATGGAAAAGCTATTTTAAACATTGGTTTAAGCACTGCAGAAGCATATGATTAGCTTTTCATTGGTTTGAGATGGAAGTTATAAGACCTGACGTTCCTTAGGGAAAAAAGGCAGTGTCTACATATAATAAATTAAACAGTGGATGGGACACCCAGACAACATTTTGGGAGTCAGGCCAGTTCAAGGACTGTTCCCAAAAGACAGTCTTCAAATGTGGCCTCCCAGTTTTGGAGGCTAAGACAGCTTACTAGTACAGACATAGCCTGACCAAGGCACTTGGCTTCAGGGCCACAGAAAGTCCAGGCAGAGTTTCGTTTAATATCACAGATGTTGCCTAAAGCATTTTTAATGATAGACTCTACATGCACAATTGCATTTTTTTCAGTTAAGTACAACTCTTATGCAAATACTAAAATATTTATATAATTGAGGAGAAATCGGTGCAATTTTTGATCATTTCTAGTAAGAAAAGAAAGAGTTTTATGAATTTAAGCTGGAATTTCTCTCTTCCCATGGCAAGCATATGTTACAAATTAATGTATACACACAATAAGCATATACACACACTTTTAAAAAACTATTCTTGTCATTGCTCTCCATTTATTCAGCTATTATGACTTATATTTTGTGCTCATTAAGTGATCCACATTTCCCACCAAACAGTGATACTCAACTTATCATACATCATGTTTATGTGAGAGAAGGATAAAAAGTCAGTGTAAGCAGGGCAAGTTATACAGTAATATTCTCAATATTGCTGTCCCAGCACCTTCAAGTTGGACAGAGACCTCCTTCTGCTAGGCGCAAACAAATGGTTTTTTCCAAGAACTGAAACCACAGAATACTTGGAAAGTAACCACACAGGATTAAAAAAAAAAAAGGGGGGAGAAGAAGGGAAAAAAATGAAAGGGGGACGGGGGGGGGAAGAGAGAGCAACAGAGAGAGAAGGGGGGAGTGGGGAAGATGGAATTATCTCAGTGTATGTCCTCCTACTGCCAAACTGATACCTTTTCCAGAAGTAGTCAATTAAGTTTTCTAAGATAACTTAGACTAAGCAGTTGCGGGGGCGGGGACAAAGCTGTGCTTCTTGGACAGATAAGAAGAAATTGCTGTATGGTTGTTGGTGGGTTTTTTTTTATGCATCCAACTATCACCTCCTCATAAAGTCATTTTTAATATCTTTCATAACATCTCTCAACACACATGTAAAATTCTTGTGCCCATTTAAACAAACAAACAAAAAAATCAGCAAGTACAACACTATGTAACATCATATAAAAGCATTTAAAGATCTGTATTTTTTCACTTTGATAGTAAATTAGTTATGACAGCCGTTCTCAAGAGTTTCTACAAATGAAACTATTACAGGTTACTTTTGTTTTAACAATAAAATGCTTCCGACTACAAATATATTGGGTAACAATTTCAACATACCACTGTGGTCACTTGGCAAGAGAGAGGCTAGATGTGACTTTTTTTTAAATATCCTTTTAAGATATTAAGAAAATATGTTACTCACACTTCTGAAACTAAGCATGATTAATCAGTGAGAATCAGTGATTAACTAATTCTATGCTTGAATAAAAAATATTAGATTTCTTGGGCTTTTAGTTTTCTGGCTAGTTGTCTAAAAAAAAAAAAAAACAAAACCCAAAAAACCCCCCACAAATCACCCCAAAATCAGCTGAAAACATTAGAACTTTATCTATATGAGAGGGATTGAGAACTGAGACCAATATAACCTGGCACTGCCTGCTCACAACATGATGACCTAACACTGCACAAATAAGGCCACTGCAAGTTATGGTGCAAGTTGCTTTCTGTATTCCCAAAGGCATTATTAGATCTTCAAGCAGCTTGTTGAAAGTAAGAGGAAAAATAGAACACTAGATGATTTGAAAAGACCTCTACCCTTAGATGGCCTAAACCTCCTTACTGCACTATATGGTGTGGCAAGTAGCCAGCAACTCTTGGATACTTCGTAAGAAGGAAATAAAATAAGGCCATGCAGGACTCAGCTCTGCATCAGAAGTTCCCAAAGTGCAACCCACAAACTATCTATGACCCATAAAAGCCTTCTTACTGAGCTTGCAAAGGGACTTCATTGTGGCCATCCTCAATGGAACCAGTTCATTAAGTCTGAAGCAATAACAGATTTCTTCCAAGTGGACTGGAGTTGGGGCAAGTGTCTGGGTGCTCAGGAGACAGGAGCTGTCTGCCACTAAGAGCCCAGCAAGCTCTGCAACTTGATGGTGTGGACGCTAGTGGGGCCCAGGAGTGCCGCCTTGTCAGAGATCCACCATAGAGTCCCAAATCATCGGGAAATGTGGAAGAGTCAGTAACGAAACCCCTTGCTTGCCGGGGGGATCACTAGATGTTTCAGACACCTCCCCTGCACTGAGCCAATCACATGCATACCACAACTCTCCATGGTCAGAACGTGATGTTCCAGGTCCCAAACAGATCAATAACACCTGTCTTAGAAGTAGCCAAATGCATTTTCAAAGAACTAGTATTTGGGACCTTAATGATGTATTAATTATCAAGTTATCATCAGTAATTTAGGTTTGAAAAAAACACCCAAGATTTACTTACTTTAGTACTGCTAGAAAAAAAAGCATTTACTCCATTTTTACCCCAATTTTAAGGGGGGGGAAGATATGCTGCTTCCCACCTATAAATAAAATAAATATTTTAAGTTTTGATTCATATTTGAATAAAATATAATTCACAACCCAAGTAAATTATAGAAGCGATCCTTAGTAAGAACATAATAAAACATCCAAACATGTGACAACTTGAACATTTTTAAAATTTTGAGATCTTTAACAAGATTTATTTCTATCTCAAAGTACTGTATTCTTTGTCATCCTCAAATTAAAAGCAAAATTGGGCTGCTGTCTTACAGATTCTCCTGTGCACTCTGTCACTGCTTTCCCAATATAAAATAAATGGAATGTCCCCAAGTGCCACTTGGGTAATAGTGGCAATGAAGATTCACCACTTCAGACTCCAGTACTATAATGTTTTTTTATCAGTCATACCTCATCTTCTGCATCTGCTGCAGAAGTTAACTTGAGCACAGCTTCACATTTCTCTTGGAAACAGCCTGCAAGGAAGTCAGCATGCCTCATGAACACATTCATTTCTTCACTGGTAGCTGGGTTCTTCTCACTTACTTTCGCCATTATCAGCTCTAACAAAGTAACTCTAGAATCAGAAAACAACTTGTTAATCAAATTCACTAAGCCATATAGAATTACCAGTAGAATAAGCAGATACAGTTGTTAAAAACAGTACAAACAATTAGCATGCTAGTAACAGAGCTGATTTTTAAAAATTAAGAAGTCTTATGAACCCTGGCAATCAGTTCCTGTTCACTGGTTTATTTCTGCACACCATTAATTTAATTCATCATTCAATTAATACAATCTGGCCAGACAGTCAAGTCAATATTTTTCTCAAGTCTATTTCAATTTCTAATTTCTTGTGTCCTAACATAACACTACTGTGACTGCCTATTCCGTATGTCTAAAATTTCCACCAAAACAGCTCTTAAAAGCTGTTGTTAAGTTCAGCAAAATAAACACAGACTATTTGACAGCTTCCGTTTGAAAATACCAGCTTTTCACAGCCCTTGCCTTGCACGCAGTCCTTCACCAATTCTCCTCTCCAACCCCCAAACCAATTCTGAGCAGAAACAGGGGAAATAAAAAGTGATATGCACTCGGTCCTTTACAGCTGTTTTATAATTGCCACTAGGTAGACTACAGTAAATGCAAGTTAATTACTCATATACCCAGTAAGAGTTATTCAGAGTATTAAACCAGCAAGTAAGTGAATACATAACGAAGCTGCTCTATAAAATGTACTTGGGTCATTCATTTTAAGAGCTTTAATGTCGTTTTATTTCTGATATCCCTTCATGTTGTTAGGGGCAAACTGGGAGTATTTTGTGGAAGCGGGACATTAACATGGCAGAGGCCCTCCTACAGCTTCCCTGTTCAACTCCAGCGCAGACGAGCACATGGGTTAGTGAAGTCCCACTGTAATTCTCTCAACCTGAAAGAGCGCTATTTATTGAATGAATTCAAGAGCAGGCTCAGGGTTTTCTTTCACTAAAATATTTGCAATTCAGATGGAAGGACTGACATTTAAACATGTGGAATAGTTCAAATGCTTTTTCTTTTTTTTAAATTTACCAAGCAGGTTGTCACAAGGGGAAGAGAAATGTCTTTTTCTGTGGAAAAAGCACGGTCACTGCTTTATTAACCTCCAAGAACCCACCCCTATTAATCACGTAACAGCTACTCAGTTCTTGCTAAACTCAACCCTCAATGTCATTAATACAGCTGCATTAAACAATTATCTGAATGAGGACAAAAAGCTTTTTCAACACGGTAGCACAGAAATGCGCTCAACACATTTGGGAAAGGGTGGACTCCAGACAGAAGGCTGTCAAACACTGGTAACCTCTCTCACAGGCTTCGCTTACGTTTGTGACAGAGCTCCAATACAGAACAGTCGTTCTGTTTGTTCTGCAGGTTACAGCTGGGTACCACACGCTTGCCCATCTACAAACTAGCAGAGTCCAGTTACCCAACATCCCTAACTGAACGAAGGCTTTCAGATTTGGCATACTATACAAAAATCAGGTTAAGTGCACAGACGTGTCATTCATCCCTAAGACAGGGCTAGATTTTACATGCCAGCTTTTACCAAGTTTAGAGCCTTTCAAGCATATGCTCAGCTAAGAAAACAGGCTGCTCACAGACTTTACGGTTACGGGAATTATTCCAATAAAATACTATCTCCTGCGTAACAGAATTCCAGCCAGCTATTGTTGCACCAATACTCCAAATAATACATGTTTAACAACGACAAGGAATCCTCCTGTAAAGAAGTTGGAGGGTCACCACATACTTGCATAAACTGTATTAGTGAGATGAAATTATTGCCAATAGGGGCATTTTTTGCATTACTCTTCCTCTTGCAATATAATTGAGTGTCCTTTTTGACAACCATAATCCTTTCGGAGAAATAGGAGTGACATCAAAACACCACCTGTATGTAATTTGTTTTAAAGTTTTCTGTTCTCTTTAGGCATTCATGTCAAAACTGTTTTCCTGAGTTTTCTTCCAGGCACAGTAATTCAGGACATACCCATCTTTCCCCTGAATTTCAAGCAAGTCTTGCCATTCAGACAACAATTTCCTGAAAGCAATGCTTTTTGTTCTGGTGCAAGTTCCCTTACATTCCTTTCTTCTATTGTTTCTCTCAGTTTTCTTCCAAGACTCACCCGCATTTTTCCAAGTTAGTTCTCCCACACAAAACAATTTGCTCATTTCTTTTAAATGGTCTCACAACTGTTTAGCCATTCAGACGACAGAGTTTGTTCCTACTTGTTTGCCTATAGCTAAGTACAACAGATACGACAACTGTTAGTACCAGTTTTAGCATGTCTCATAATGAATTTTTGTAACACTCAATTCAGTATCAAAAATATAATTTTGTGTATTATATTTATGATTATATTTCTATTTGGAAACGATGATGCCGTGTCATCTTCCTTTTCTTTAGGCACCACTTAGGAAGACTTTTTGTCAATCTTTTGCTTTTTTTCCCCCTAGCCAAATTTAAACCAGTTCTTCCCGAAGCTGACCAAATTGGCAAGAACTTAGAACAACTACTATAAAGTATTTGCAATCATCAGTAAACACATTGCTGTCTCCTACAGTCTGCAAATAAACCACAGCATAAAAGTGCAATTTAAATCTGGAAGCTCATTATTGCAAATTAAAGTGAAGTCCTGCTAAGCCTGTCTAAAAATAGTATCGGAAAATTCTATGAATTTTACTATCACCAAACAATTTTTGTATCAAGCGTGCTTGGTTTATAACTTCTTAGCAAGTGCCAGACACTTGGGACATTCTTTCACTGCGACTGGCACTTCTCTTTCCTGAAATGCTTCACTGACAGCAGTTCTATGAGACAAATTAGGTCCTTCCTCGATATTTTCCAATTCTTTCATCTTCAAACAATACTTGTAAGCATCCAATTAAATGAAAATTGGTAAATTTGTGAAGGACTATAATCCAATGCTACCTTCAGCTATTCTGTGTCTGTGAGCATTACCAAGAACAAAAACCCACCACAATATTGACATTAGCAGCCCCATAGCTGAACGTAAGCAAGAAGCGGTGCCGTTCACACCACCTGAGTGCCCATTTCCCTGATGGTAATTTGATCAGTGGCTACATCATTCACTGAGAACACTTCACATGAAATAACACAAAAAGCAAAACTAAAGATGCAAGTATAGCTGAGCATCTTAAAAACACCTGAAACTATTCATTTGCATTTTTGTTGTTATTAATCAAAGCAAGACCCCTTCTTAAAAGGGACAACACAGATGTACTCATTTTGAAGATTTTACAGTATAATTAAGACTATCAAGGCATCAAATTACATTGTCCATGCTCAAGGCTAACCTGGATTAAAGCAAAGCAGGCTTTTTCTAAATACTTCCGACAAATACTTGCACACACGTGTAGATGGCAAAGAATTCAAGAATCTACAATCTTTTGGCTCAATACCATAGCCATATGTTTCTGCAATAATCACTTGCAGAGAAACAGCAGGCATTACCACATCATCATACACTTTTCAAAGCCAGAATACTATTAAAGAAGCTGATTGTATTATCACAGTATTTATTTCAGGCCATTTGCAAACTCAGACACGCAACACCAAAGTGCTTAAATTTGTTTGGAAACGAAAGAGAAAGTAGTCCAGAAGGAATTTGTCTTTTAATTGAAAATTCAGATTCCAGATCCACTTCTACAACAAGAACTACTTCACAGCATGCACCATGGCCACAGTATCACAAATGCACTAGATTTCAATTACAAGGAAATACTTTGAATAGTGCGAATACTGTGAATAGTGCAAATAACTGCCGTTACGCAACTACATATACTTTGGTTATCTAAGGCAACTGCCAACTTTAAGAGTCACCACTAACGTACGTATTCGCAAACTTTCTCAGCATAGTTAATTTCGTTTCAGTAAATACATTTAAAGTAAGCGTATTTAATGTGCATGATAGAGAATACTGTAACTGAGAGTTACCATATATTCATGAGCTCAAGCTGCTTTCCCCAGACACCTCAATACCACAACTGTCCTTTCTTTACTTATATGACTTAGTCAGCCTTATTGGACACCCAATGCGGCAACTCCTGCGGTAAAGGCTCCTTGTCTCATTTTGAAACAATGAATTCCCTATGCTTTGGTTTATACGGTTACGTTTTTCTCCAGTTAATGAGTCAAAATGTTTTTATCTGAATTGGATTTGTTTCCTCATATATCTCAAAAGAATGCATTCTTAAAGATGCTAACATTATATAGGAAGATGCCACAGCAGGGTTTTCTTCTATAGCTCAGATGCAAAAGGACTATTTCTACACCACTTACTTCCATATGTTTGACACTAAATTAAGCAGTATCAAACTCGTAATAAACTGTACTATGATTATGTTTTTGAAAACCTTAACTGAGTTTGTTTGATTTGCAGAACTCTTGGGATTATAATAAATTCAGCAAATATACTGTGACTAGCCATCCTGCATGTGATCATCCATATGATGCTACACCAAAAGCCTTTCAGTCAAGGTAGCCGATCACCGTCTGCAGCACGGTGCATGCAACAAATACAGCTGAGACCTTTCTAGAAACTAGTTACATCTATTGCTTTAAGTACAACAGAACAACCTGACCCAGTCCTGGCTGTCCTCAAGGGGATTACGAAAACTGCCATTCAGGACATCCCCCAAAAGAATTAAATCTAGCTCATTCACTTAAAACAGTCCTTCATGCTAACTGGTTAAGGAGCCCCTACCTCCAGGCACAGTAAGCACACAGCTCATATTCATTCCCATTTGGTCAGCCTGAATAAACGAAGATGACAGTATTTCCCTCCTTATCATTCCCATCCCTTGTTTTCCATCCCATACCTATACATTAATGAAATTTTATCTATGGTTCTCAACCTATCATATACTCTTCCTTTTCCTGTCATCCCTTTTGTTTCTTTATAATCTCCGATCAGGGTCTGCACCCCATTTGTAATAACACTGTGGCTTTAGTCACAGCAAAAAACACAGGAAAAAAAACATTAAGGGACTGCTTTATCTTTCACCTTCAAAAACTATAGGGGGAACTTGCAGTTTCCCTAGGCGAATGGAGAACAAAGTAGCCATGTTGAATACATAAACCAGATCACTAGATCTTCAAGCAGTTGGAGGAGCTGTAGAATTATACTACAGGATTTCCCAAAGTTGATTATTATAACAAAATAAATTTTTTATCTCCCCCGATTCTTTATTAAAGCAATTGTAGATGAGCATTTTCCCAATTATAGCAATGGCCATTTCCCATCAATTCAGCATACATTTACTCAAACGCTTGAAGGAAAACTAGCTAGTTTCTTTCAAGGTGAAGGTTTGTTGAAGCATTTTATATTTTAAATAAATGATTAAGTAATCACGGGCATCTGTGCATCTATGTTTATTAGGTTCTGCTAACCAGTATTAGATACACTTCCAACTTTAGTAAAGGCTTCCTTTTAATTTCTTGTAATTATAACAGGAGTATGAACAGCGGAGGACATTTCAAATACAGCTATAAAACACTGCAGGGTGTGGTGCTCTTATGAAATCAAGACACAGGCATGAAATATTGTCTCTCTTTTTTTTTTTTTTTTTTTTTTTTTTTTTCCTTCCAAAAAAACCTAATTATTTTGTCAAATTTCTTTAC
The DNA here is from genome assembly GCF_000690835.1 of Fulmarus glacialis. Lineage (NCBI taxonomy): Eukaryota > Metazoa > Chordata > Aves > Procellariiformes > Procellariidae > Fulmarus > Fulmarus glacialis. The sequence continues at coordinate 238,154 of NW_009187253.1, forward strand.
TGCGTAATGGCGCCAACCTGGATTCTGCAACCCTACATAAATCACTGCCAGTTGTGGCTAAGCTGTAATGTTAACCAACCAATTTAAAACCATTACTGACATAGAAACATGTATTTAGAGATTTTGTGCCAACTATGAAACCACACAGTTTTTCAATCATGTGAACAGGATACTCTATATGGAATGCTAAATACTAAAAGCCACACTGGTTTTTGGGGTTACCTTTCTTGATTGCTCAGTTTGGCATAGAGGGCTTTTACCAACTCTGGACATTTCAGCAAATGGTCTGTAACAATCAAGAACCTAAAGAAAAAAAAAAGCGTTACTGGTGCTACAAAAACAGCATCTACATTTACTCCAAATGCTGCTGGTTATTTTTACTTGTAGATGACCGTGTAACATGCTTCTGGTCCTATTTGCTAATAGACAAATTGTCAAAAAATAACTGCGCATTGTTCTGCAGTATTTTTCCTAATACAGCAATGGCCATTTCCCATCAATTCAGCACACTTTTACCTAGATGCATGAAGGAAAGCTGGTTAGACTCTTTTACCAGTTATACAAAAGGCACACCACAATTCAAATAATAAAACACTCATCCAATCGTTTATGCATCTCAACAAAAAGCCAAAGTTCAAGCTTGAAAACTATTAACCTGCTCGTCACAACACTGTTTTTAAGCCCACCAAACAGTCAAAAATATGCCCAAATAATTTATCTTTTAACGAAATTCTAACAAAGCATCAGAGCAAATGGAAAGTTCTTTGTCAGATGCAAGGTAGCAAAATACTGCTCTCAACTTACAAAAATACCCTCCTTGTGTAATAGGAACCTAAGCTGATAACCAAATTAACTCCTTGCTCTATGAGGCAGGTCAGTCTACTCTTGCGCTAATGCCAGTATTTACACTGATCACTTTCCCAAGCACTATTCACAGCAGTCAATAGCAGATGCTAGTCATTTAATTTCAACCCAGACAGGTACTCTCAGCATTATGGGAAAAAACAATGTATGTAAAAATATTTTTCTCCTCAAATTACATTCCTAGGAGTACTGACAGTGTTATATATGCTGCATAGGTATATGCATACTAAACTATGCATTTTTTAAAGCAGCGTGTCTATCTACTAAGTATAAAATTATTACAGGTCAAGCCTCAGAGCATCCTCTGAGCTGATGAAGATACTGAGAAAGAACAGCTAAACCAATATGAAAACAAAGTGATTTCAATATTCCCTCCACCTCCTCCCTACTTTTCACTTTGCTGACAGCCTTTTATTTTGTGTATCCATAATCCACTACATAGCTAACATGAAGATCACACAGAAGCCTTCCAGCTGCAATGAAGTATTTTTTGGACAAATACTCAATGACAATGGGGGAAATAGGAGAACAAGAAGTTCAAAAGATTAATAGCTATTATATTTCGAATGGTAACTGTGGACTTAGCCAGCATCTGGTTCAGTTACTGTAAACTAGACGTTTGTAAGAGGGGGAGGGAGAAGAAAAGCTATTTTGTGCTGTGCTTTTTTTAACTGGTATTTGTGCACACTTTCAAGGAAAAAAATAGTATAGGCGTAGGGAATCATCAACTTAAAACTGGCATTCTGAGCAGTGCAGCATTGATTCAAGAGTTTCTCAACACAAATGTGAATCTACAAACTTCCCCAAAGTCAATAGCACAAATGTATTCCAACTGAGCAGCGCAGACTCAGCCATAACAACCGAATCAAGCCATCAGCAGGGCAGTCAAGGGGAACACTTCTACAGTTCCTGAACCAACAATTCACAGCATACAAGCCAGCCACAGTTAAACCTTCAGAATGGTAACAACTGACTATATTTTTTAAGGATTTGAGTAGAAACAAATGCTTTTATCTGGAGCTGCAGAAGAAAAAAAGCATAGTAATCGGAGTTGTGCAGAACACAGTACTTAGCCTCATAATGTACAAATTTCAGCTGACAATGAATTATGGTAAAAGAGTATTTAAGGGGACAATCTGGAGCCCGGTTTTTCAATTTTGCAGTTGGGACTATGAATTTAAATCTTAATTTTCATGACTAACATTACTTTGAGGAAATCTTCTTGACTATTTGCCTTGTAGTTAAAAAGTGATCAATAATTATCACAAAAAGATCTAATGCTACTAGGTGCACATTAGTGATTACTCTTGCAAAGTGGAAGACCTGTATTTTAGTCGTTACTTGGGTCTACACTCCTGTATTTATTCATACACACCTTTCATGTTCTGTGGACTAGACTTCTACCGCCTGAGGAGCTTGCAGCATTTCAGAATAAAGTTTCTCCTTATAAAGGCGCATAGACTTCTGCATATGCTTCTTACCCTTTTAATTTCATGACATGATGTAATACCTCAGAAATTTCTTCTTCTGTATGTAAGTTTCTCTTTTACATTACCCACTTCCTGAATTACTGTATCATAAAGAATAGAAGCACTAGCATATTTTGTAAGAGCATCTTATAAGAGCATCACCAAGAGATAACAGAAGAATTAGTAGTGGAATAAAGCACTTTCAACGCTTGCTACCGTGCCCAGAAATTTTGGTGGTAGTTAAGCAAGGATGCAGCAAATTAAATCTATTATCTTTAGTCCTCAGCTCTCCTGTTTTTCATTTGGGGCAGGAGGAGAAGAGGAGGAAAAGTAAGACCATCCACAACTCTGAAATAAAAAAAAAAGACATTCAGTTTTGGGTTACTGACTGAATATGGCATTTCAGATGCACACAAAAGGCTTTGGTAGGAGATTTAAACTCTCTTTGGGGGCCAACAGCAGAACCACCGGGATAAATTGAGGACCACTGTAATTTAGTGGAGGAAATGGTGAAAATTAAAGTTGTTATGCAAGCGTAACACAGTAACAAATGAACAGTGTTAAATATGCCAATTTTCTTGATTTTTTAAAAATTGTTTGGCTAAAATCCTAAAAAAAATCAAATGCTTACATAGTAGATAAATACAAGAGGAGATGTTCAGTTCAAAGATTTTACAATAGCACAAGGGCTGCATTGTACCAAATTGAACTTGAGAAGCAGCCAAGATGAAATGGTATAAGCTACATTTGCGCTCAGTGTATTCCAAATGACCACTAAGCTTGCTCCAATCAAAGCCGGGTGTAAGCAATCAACTTTATCATCAAATGTCATGCTCCATATTAAGTTGATTTGATCCCATTAGCAAGTTTAGAGAACACTGTCCTCGGCCTCAGAAAATGAGGAAGAAAACCCCCACAAATGTTTTAGAAGAAAGAAAAAAAAAAAAGACATGGTGATTCTCTATTTGATCAGCAAACTTCTCTTCCAATCTCAAAACCAAAAGCATTTTTCATCATCTTACAATAATGCCACTCTATCCAAAATACTTAGTAAGAACTTAAAAATAGCTATTTTTACTGCAGTTTGACAAACAAATGTAAGAAATCATCCAAATTTTGAAGAAAAAAAGAAGAAAATTTAGACAGCTAACCTTTCAAAGCCATATCACCAGCCTTTTTAGATGATAAAAAAGCAATATGCCTTATGAGGAACTGTTTGGGACCAGAACATATTTTAGAAGCAGAAGTATTTTGTCCTTGCACAGGAATATAAGCACCCTATCAAAACTATTTAAAAAACAATTACAAGTATAAAGCTACTTAAACAAATGGAACACATGTGCTGTCATAAAGACCTCTAGAAACTAGATAATTCATCCCACTCAAACACCAGCACTTCTCCCTCAAAAGAAGAACAAGGAAACACATTTCCACATTTAAGGCTTAACCCCAAGTATCAAGCACCACAATACTCCTCTCCTGAGCTGAATCAAGCACAACAGTGAACATCCTTCCATCTTCAAAAGGCATTACCCATAATGAATGCATCCTCCTTAGAGGCCACGATACTGTCCACCAAGTCAACTCGCAGGTCTAGAAGACTGAGTTCAGATTACCTGTAATATTTCTCTGATTCAGAAGACACTCTCATTCAATTTGATAGCTAAGCTAAAAAGATGTTCTCGCTAAAAAGAGATTTATTTTTACTTATGCGCAAAGTCGGAATAATTTTTTTCTGAAGAGCTACCCAGAAAAAACTGGAAGATGATTTGCAATACAATCACTTCCTGCTCCTCCCTCTCCACAAAATATACAAGAAGAAAGAGGTGACAAGATAAATAAATGTGTGAGGCTGGCTTTGAAAGATTGAGGAAATTTGTGCCAATACACTGCTACTGCAAATAGAAAGTAGAAGCTACTCAGTTCTCTACAATTAAGGAAACTTTTCCAATTGTCAGTACTATTTAAAACCACAGTTGAACTTGGAACCTGCAACATAACTCCAATTTTCCTGGAATTAAAAATAAGAGTTACTTTCTGGAGAGTAGAAGAAGGGGGTGCGGGACACCCTAAACTATCAGAGAGGAGAGACAGAGTTGCCAGCCCAAAATGGGAAGAAAAAAAAAAAAGGTAACGTTTTTTGGTTTCTGCACCACAAGCATACCAATTAAGCAACAAGCACTCTACTGAGGAGTTCCATCTTTGCCTTTAAACCCTTGCCCATGGGCAAGACTCCTTGCCACAGGAGCACTAGTTTCTGTCCACACTTCTTTCCATAAGCCAGGACAAAATAACCAAATGCAAAAAATGGGGAGGGGGAGCCCCACATCCTAATCTTTACAGTCATCATTGAGCTGTGGTTTCAAAAAGAGAAAGTGGATGTTCAGAAAATCTTACTTCCAATGCCAAACAGCTGACCACACTCTTAATATCATTCTTCTGGAAGCCAAAAGGCATATTACGCCTCCTATTTTAAAATGGAGGATTTTTGTTCCTTGCTCTTCAGGAATCAAAAATACAACCTGTTTCTTCTTTGCATAGTAGCTACGCTGCCCCATGCACACATTTGGAAAAACTGATGACGCAAGCTGTACTCTCATCTCTAATGGAACCACCGAAGTATTTCTAAAATAAACAGCTTTTAGAATACACATTGGTCTCAGGATAAATTATAATGTAATTTTGTACTACTTTTTCCTAATTATTTTACAAAACACATGTTTGCAGGTTCAATATTCTAAAATAGATCTCATGTGGCATTCTGTGCTGGCTTCTCTTCTAAATACAGTAGCTTCTAAACTGTGTGACACACTTTTCTGCTGTTGATTAATACAAACCCGAAAGGGAATGGATGTGGATGTGTGGGGAAACACAGAGGAATGACTTTTTAAAAGGCTCCACAATTTTCCAGAGCCTATGGCATAGCTCTCTGCACATTTTAAGAAAAAGCTTTTACTGAAGGGCTAAAAAAAAAAAAAAAAAAAAAGGCAGTGCTTGGCAAACCTTTTCAGCATACTGCACATATGACAGGGAACACTGCTTGTGCTTTCCTCTTTCTTTGGAACTGCAAAGGAGTTTGTTATGGAGGACTCTTCAGACCTTAGTAGTAATCACATAGAAATAGAGTGAGTAGGAAATACATTCAGATACTGAAAAGTGTATTCCAGCTTTGTTTCCTAAAGGAAGGAAATGTCCAATTCCCAGATAGCATCCTTTGGTAGGCAGCAGCTGCTGCAAGAAAGCAGCACTGGAAAAAGAGTATTAGCTCATAGAGTAAGTATATTCGCTTATACGTTTAAGATATATTCAACTTAATATGTCAACACTTCAAAAGAATTAGATCAACATACCATCACAGAGGTATATTGGAAAGATGGAAGATACATGGAAAATAGATTATTGTCTCACAAGGACTTGAAAACCATGCTCATCCCTTTGAATAGAAACAGAAGATGGAACATAGGGGTGGAGGAAGCAGAACGAAAAGATGCATAATGCAGAAAGACTCACAGTTTAAGAGACAGATCTTCTGCTCTTAGGAAACAGATAGAAAGGAACTAAGTAATACTAAAAGGAAAAAAAAAAAGATCACAAGAGGCTGGAAGCAACAGAACTCAAGTTGAGAGTTTTAAAAGCTTTCCACGTGCAAGGAAGTATTTGAGAGGGAATGCTAATCCCACAACTGTGATCATGAGCAGAGCAAGCTGGAAGCAACAGATCATAACCAATGCCTGAAAGGGGGAGCCTGCATTAAAGGACAAGGTCTCAGAACTAAAGATAGGACAGGAACTGTCACTCATGCACCAGGCTGTAGCAGCATGAAGTTTTTCACCAAAGGTAGAGGGTATTAATTCTTAAGCTAATAGCCTAGATAGTAGCTGCATGTTGGAAAGAACAACATGTTTTCTAGAAGACAACTGCACAGCAAAGAACCGTCAAGGAGATAGGATCATTTAATTAGTGTATGCCATAAATCAAACCAAAGAAAGGAAACTAACTTGTTTCTGCAGAGCCAGTGTCTTTGCAAAGACATATGCTTTGAAGTATATTCTGTAACATCATGCTCCTTGAAACTTTCTGAGCAGCAAGCTCTGGGCAATCTTCGCAAGCCCTACTACAGATCCAAACATTCAGGACAAGACAGGTAAGTTTCAACGGCTTTCAGTCCTGAAAACTTCCAGTTTCTTCTTGCTCTAAGATTTTAGCCAAAAGCTACAAAACAAAGGGGTATACAGCTAGTCAGGCAATGTTTTGAAGAACCTCAGTTGGAGATACACAATCTGCCTCCTCAGATCATTGCTCTTGGGAGTTAGACCAGCAGCAGCAACCTCGGGATTGCTAGCCCGAAACAAGTTCAGGAGCTGTGTTGACTAGAAATTTAGAGGCAGTTTAAAAATACATTGTTTAATATATGTTAATTAACACTATTTTAAAATGCCACTCAGCATCTAGTATTAAAGATGGCAAAGGTAGCAACATTAAAAAAATCTTGGAGCTGTTTAGAGGCTCAAGCTTCTAAAAGAGAGAGGAGGAGGTATCAGTTCTTAAATCAAGAGAATATTTATTAAATGTGTGAATTACGTTCTGCAACTTCACAGATTTCAGAGATAGAAGCATTTCTGATGCTTACAAGTAACCACAAGCTTAATGAGATGAGCCTTCAGACCATCTGGTCTGGATAAACAGGTATGATCATATGAGGACTGAATACAAAATTTGACCAGGGCATTCCTTACAGAACTGACTTTCTTCTTAAATTTATTAACTATTTCTTAGCTCATAGAATGCAACAGAAAATACTGAATAAAAAGTGTATCACTCATGAAGTCGCACTTAGGTGTACATCACAGCACTGTTACCTCCCTTTTTTCCAAGTTCTGAGGCAATTTTTGTTATGCTGTCAACCTACAAACACGTTTTAAAACCCATCAGTGCTTATAGTCTCAAAACCTCACTATGCTGATCTGCAAAATAGCTCTCCTCTGTTTCAAAAACTGCTTAGAAAGTGGATGGCTTGGCTTTCCATCACTGATTAGATTCAGAAGTTGCTAAACTGAGGTCTTACTTCCCATAACCCACCCCTCTCAGGAAGCACAGCAGCACTTCAGACATTCCCTCTTCCCCAACGGAAGATCCTTGTCTTCTACCAAACATCTCGTGATTCGAGAAGTAGGCAAATGTGACAGGAAAATTCCAGAAAGCTATGTCCTGCCTTTAGAGAGGTTTAAAGAGGTTTCCTCCGCCCTCTTTAACCGGGAGAGGGGTTTATGGAAGACAGAAGAGGAATTGCAAAAGGTCCACTACCAATAGCTGCTTCTAAAAAATGATCTCTGAGGAACTGCTTAGAATAATCTCAGATTTCCTCTGACAAAGCCTTCTCCCTATAGAACTGCTGTGAGACTAGAACTGCTGCTCTTTCCACTTGGAAAGAGGCTCCTCCTGAACTTTCCCTAAGGACTTTTACAGCTTGGAGATGGAAAACCAGGCTCTAAACATGAATGTGGGATCATGAACAGAGGAGGAATTGCAAATTCACCAAGAAAAGATTTTAAAGATGTGCTTGCCCTCCTGTGATGGGTGAAGAGTAGAAAACCCATATGCTAGCTGAATGGAGTAGTGAGGACCCCATGGGAGAGACTACAGTTCAGCCAATGGCCTTAAATCCAAATATTTGTCCTGGATGTCCTCTCTCTGTCCTAACGGTTCATGGCAGCAACTGCAAAAATAACTTGAGCATCTTAAGTGTTTATTTGTGGAATCCATTGGATACTAACTTAGAGGAACATTAAGTCATAAATTTCAGTGCACAATAAAAGAAAAGGGAATAAAATTGGGAATAAAAGTTTTGCCTATAACCAAAACTCGCCTGGTTATTCAAAGAAAGATTTTCAACACCTAAAAGCAGCGTTTGACAGCAAGAAAGCCCAGCCAAGAGGAATAAACACATGAGGCATTCACTTTTTATTCGGTGTAATACGAAACCAGATGCTCCAGCTGAGAGGCAAGAAGGTAGGCAGGAATTAAGTAATATTTTTTACTTTAAACGTAAGAACATCTTAATTTCAGTCATTTGTGAGTCCAGCAGTGAGCATAACCTCCTGGAAGAAGAATAGTTTGTATTTCAGCTGAGCCATATAATGCCATAACAGCTGCTTAAAAATGGTTGCTGTGCACTTCGTTAGCTGTGGCGCAACAGACCCAAATCTTTACAAGAGTACTGGCTCTGTTGCAAATACCGCGGCTATGTAAATTCGTTTAAGCAATCCTAGCGGTATGTACTTCAGTGAGAGCTGAAGTAAAGCTCCAAATTTTCAATGAATTGCTGACAAAATATTTTTTCTACAGTCCAGAGAGACGTCCAAAGCTTAGCTTCGACTTTATAAGAAAAGGGACAGAAATCTTTTTATGCACTTTTACATGATTATATCTCACGCATACTCTCCCATATCAGAAAGTAACATAGTTCCTCGATGAGGAGGAAAAAAAAAAAGTAGTACTTTAGTAATGAACCAAGAATTAGTTCAAACCAGCAAGATTATATGCAATGATAAAAATGGACACCAAAGCAAAAGCAGCAATACACAGAGTCCAAACTTATTCTAAACATATCCTCAAAATGACTGTGTCTGTCTTTCACACACCTAATTGTAAAAAAACCCTGCAATTCATTCAATATCCAAAAATGTTTAGAAACAGAAGGCTCTAATGAAAGAATAGCTAATACCGGCACAAGGCACATGCAAACCTACACAATTTCAAAAGCTATCCTGAAAAGACAGCATTACTACATGTAAGAAACAACACTGACCCAAGGACAAAGCTTAGGTTTTCACTTATCATTGTCAAAAAAAATGTTCTTATATTAAAGACAAGAATCTTCAGCTTTCATCAGCCAAAGTAAATAACATTACTTCTACCAAAATGAGAAATCCTGTTTACTGTTCAGCTTTTCTGTTCACAGCAAAGTACATGTTAGGAAGCCATTTCTGGACACTGCCTGCTCTGCCTGATCACAGGAACAGAGCAGCGCTTTATGCTAGTAAATGGAAAGTGGTGAAAAGTTCACAACAGTTTCCTGCAGAAAATAAATGCAACATGGCTGGCATCAGTAGAGCTTTCCCCTAAATTCGGAGAACCGGCAGAGAAAACTGCTCAAGTAGGCAGGACACAAGAAAGCCAGCACAAGAGCTGGCTGGCTTGCTTCCAGCTGCTCTGAAATAGGAAAAAGGAAAGAAAGCAAGCAAGCAACAGAAGGTATCATCATTAAATTACACAATTGTATCCATCCACATTTATCTCACAGTAGAAGGGTTAGTGCTAATAAAAGAAACAGACTTTCAGACCCAACTCAAGACTACCCTCAAAACAAACCAATTCTAATATCTTAGAAAGAAGAGAAAGCTATCTGGACTGGGAGGTTCAGCTGTGTGACATCAGGTGTAATACTCGTAAACGCTCTTACAGTACATGCTTTACAAACGGGAAAATGATAGAAAAATGCAATGAAGAACCTGAGATACAAGCTGCAGGTACCTTGTGAAAATGTAGTCAGTTATTCATAGCATTAAACGAATATCCTCTGTAATTAAAGCTAAAGTAAGAACAACTTGTGGCCTATGAAATACATGCTGTGTTAATACTGCCAAGATAACAGGAAAAAACCTCAATAATTTGCAAAAAAAAGATATTGCAAGACTTTACAATGATTGTTCTACTTGAAACAAGACTATTAACTTTGTAGGGTCTTCCAAACCTTTAACTACACAGAAATACACCATGTAGTATAGGCTCACAAGAGGCATGTATGGTCTAAGATAAAAGCATTACATTAGTGTAACACACTGACCTATTGCTAACTGGAAGAGGGGAGAAAAAAGAAAAAAAAAAAAAAACACAAAACCAGAAAAAAAAAGACTTTGTTTAAATCAGTGTTGCGTAAGGAAGCGTACACACTAGCAGATTTCCATTGAAAATATGAAAAACAAACCTCTTACACCAATCTTTTTTTTTTAAATAAAAAAAGTATATGAAAATGTTACTACACCAAGTAGAGCAAAGATACTACATGTATTCCGACACATAAATATCATTGTTTCTTTCAGGATGGAAATAACTTTTTTTTTAAAAATCTAATATGAAGAATGAACATATTTTGCCATTTAAATTACCCTCAGCCATGCCAAATACTATCCCACAATAAGAACAGATGAACACGAGGGAGAACCAGAGAGTAAATGTGTTTCTTGAGATGGGAGATGTAAGAAATGGAGTATTAGAAGAACAAATGAAATGAGGATCAAGAAATGGGGGGAAATAGGTACAAGATGAATCACAAAAAGGCTCTAGTGCTACAAAAAGACAGAAAAATCAGTCCCTTTCTAGCAAGGGACTTTCTCACTTTCAAGGTAATGCTGTTTGAGTACCTATTCAATGCTTGATACTGCACTGTTGCAATACTTTTTGGTTTAGATTTTGCAGTTGTGAATGCACTTTACCTGTGTTGACTTGAAAACAGTGCCAACATTATCGAAAGATTTCCATTTATAATTCGGTTCAAGACGACTATATAAAATGCCAAGAAACTTATACTACAAACTTATTACTTCTTTCAGTTGGGAAAACTGATAACGAGCTTTGAGACTTAACTAGCCAATTTTAAAGTACTATGAAAGAAAACCAAATGTATTATTTTCTTAACACCTGGAAGATATTCCAATGCTTTTTGTATATTTACTGTATGAAGAACTCAGAATTCTGAGAGGAATTAGAGGGCGAACATTCTGCAACTGCGTTATGGCAGGACTAGGATTACTCTTTTCTACCCACCTCTTTTCCTTCATCACGGTCTTATATCTTCTGTAGAAGTTTGCCTCTCTTGAATTTCAAGACTACCCTGAAGAGAGACCATTTCCCACCCATATCAAACATCCATAGCGGAAATAAGACATTTTCATCGTAACATCAACAGAATGCACTTCAGACCAGAAAGATCAAGGAAATAGATACCTCGGTATTTATTTTGATGCTGCATTTATTCTGCAATTACCTTCAAAATATAAATTTAACAGCATGACAACCTCTTCCAGCTCTCCCTGGCTTTCGTATCTCAGTCAAAATACATTTCAGCATCTCTTCAATACATAAAGAAAATTAAGGATAATTATCTGAAAAGCAATCTTTCATATGTGCTTATATTGACAGATGCCAAAACTAAAGACTCAGTTTGTCATTTTTGAAATAGAAGTCTGGTCGCCTGACCCTGAAACTTTGCTTTCTGAAAACTATCTATGTCCTAAGCAAATTGACCTGGTTATGAAAAAAGCCCAGCCACAAACAAATTTTAAAATCATTTTTTTGAGTACAAAAGCAAACTATTAAATGACATTTGCTTTTCATTTAATCATCTTAACTCTGTTTAGAGACTTTCCGAATAACTAGTAAAACCCTGACAATTCTTCCTAATTAAATTTTGAATTTAAACATGACCTTCAAAAGAATGCTACAAAACATACAAACTATCTTTTTTCCCCGCCTTGGAATGCACCATATAACAATTAACTGAATGTGTATCCTTGCCGATGCAGGGCAGAACATTTCTCAAATGCATAATTGATAACAATATTTACAAGAACGGCTATTAGCAAAAAATATAAAAGCTCAATGGAATAAAACCACTGATTAGGTGCTCTTAACATATGAAAATGAAACGTGCAAGATTCACAAACAAAACGTCTTCTCTGTTTTGGTATAAAAATGATTGCATGTTGCACTAGACAACAGATTTGAGGAAAAAAAAGACAGCAAAAAACCCCCACATTTTATGTAGTACTCACAAGTACTCATACAAGTCTTCCTAGCATGCCCCAATAACCAAAGTCTGTAAGACTATATTCTGCGTTAACTTTATTTCAAAAATCTCCACAAACCAGCACACAAGTATAAATGAGTTTGCATTCTAGAGCCCTATTTCATTAAAAAAAAAGACCATGATTTTAAAATTCTTGTCTATATCCTCAACAAAAATGTAGTCTTATTTTAGAAGAAATCAAAACAGTCAGTGAAAGTATCATGAAAATTACCTCTGTACCAAATTACTAACTTCTAAATATATCTCCATTTACTACTTAGCAGTGTCACAAATTTAGACATTTTAATACAGAGATTTACACTAGAAAAGCACCTAATTAAGGGGGCAGAGGGGAGGGAATCTAAAGATACATACGACCACTCAGACTCCAACTGCTCTTTGTAGACTTTCAGGACATGGAGAGCCACAGTCAAGTTCCCAGGATCCAGTAGTTCTCTCACTTTCTCTGAATTAAGGCAGGTGAACAGGACCATACAACAATAGGCAACAATTTTCTCATCACTGTATGTTAGGCATGTCCTTCAAGAGAAAATAAGGAATTAAGAGAGTAAGTTAAAACTGACCCTGGAAAAACAGATTAGTGGCATTCAGCTCGTTAAGTTGTTGTTCTTTGCTGTCTTTTAGAGAATCATGAGTTTGTCATTGCCTAAGAGGGATAGAAGTCATCTGCAAAGAAAAACATCCAACTCCTAGCTGAAGGTCAAACTCACAGGCAATTTACAAAACTAATGCTAAATTGGAGCTAAATGGAGATCTAGAATTGGATGAAACCGTAACAATTATCTGCTTCTATTATCATAAGGTCTTTCTACATCCAGTGCTGATAACTGGGCTCCAAAAACACACTCAGAATGAGTATCAGATTGAATGAATGTGCCTTTGTTACTAGCTCACTATGAAAAATGTGGCCAAACACACCAACAATATTGTCATGTGTCTGCACAAAATCGTTTATGTAGTATTTCATTACACATATGTCACCCAACCTCTAGGAAGATATTTTGGTGTGGTTGGGGGGGGCGGGGCAAAAGAATTGGAAGACACAAAGATTAAGTCACTTTTGTAGATTCCATCTGATTCACAAATACTGACAGGTCTGCACAGCAGTAAAGTGAATAAAGAAAAAGCTATGTTCTTGGAAATGAGTATAACTACTTGAAAACACCTCTGAAATAAAGCTTATGTTTGAAGCTCATCATTTGAAATACGGTTTTCTTCCAGTTTCTGTTAAAATCAATTTGCTGTTAGTTTAGAACAAGCAGGTTTTTAAAGGTCCTGACCCCTGCGGTTGACTAACAAAAAAAAACATCTACAGGATATGGTCTCAACCGTCCCATTCTCCCCAAAGTTATTTTTCAAAGCTTCACGGTGCTAGTAGAGGCACAACTACCGTGTACAAAAGATTTGAATATAACCACAGAAATTACATTATTAAAAAAACCCGCATCCATGCTTACAAGAAGAGATCTGGGAAAGCACACTTCCAAATGCTATTCTGGGAATCTCCGTTTCCTGCTGCAATGTTTCCAAGAAACTGGAGGCTACAACGAAGAGCTGAAAAAACCCCAGAAAATATATTAACAGGAATTCAAAGAAACACTAATAAATTTCATATAAATGACAACGTTATATAATGTTTTCAACACTATAGCTATACACTACAGAATCCATCTCAATTAAGCATTGGGTGCAGTATTTCACTATTACTGTACATAAATATTTGTTTTCTCTTCTAATGCAAATAATTCTACAAAGTATTCTGGAATTATACCCAAAACAAATAAATTTTCTTCCTCAGTTTGACTTATATGAATATCAAATATTGGTTACTAGTGATTACAAGAACTAATTGACTCTGCCAAGGTTTAAGACAGATTGAAATCAATGAAAGCTGGGAGCTACAATTAGCACAAACTGAAGCAGACCCATGCTGAACCAGTGGCTGCCACACGGCAGTGGCCATTTTCCCTCTTCTGGATCTGAGGCGGCTTTCTTCCTCATATTAAATTAACGCAAACAGGCCGCCTGTCATCACCTGAACTCTGCAAGAGCAGCTCTGCCTGCTACTAAGAGAGCTCCCCAGGCACCCTCCCCAAGCTGGCCAGAGACGTCTTGAAAATTTTGGTGCAGCAGGTAGAGCCAAAGCAAGAGAACTGAATCTGTTCCCTCGCTATCCACATTAAATTCTATTTAGCTGGACAAATCATTATATAATATGATGATGCGCTCAATACTTCCTGATTTCTATCCCAGAAAAATTAAAGCCAGTACTCCAAGTAACTTGGCCTCCAATTTTAACACTGAATTTAATATGGCAGATTTCTACTATTGCTACAAAGGATTTATTCCAGCCTCCTCTCAATACAGACTTAAAATATGGGGAAGATGATATTTCATCATACAAGTTAATATCCTAGAGCCTGCCAAAAGATGTAAATTCATGAAAAACAAAAGCCTGAACCCACAGATCTCACAAAATTAAAACACTTTTTTTGGCCCTATTGACAGCTCTCAATAGCCTGGCCCTTATTAATAGGTTGGCAAAGAAACTTAAAATTAAATGTTAAAATGCAGTTTAACAGATATTACAAACTGCAGCCTATTACAGATGGAGGTGGCTGATATTGCCAGGTTCTGGAAATATAAAATTAGGTCTCTTTGAAAGGTGCTGTGCCAGCTGGCAGCCAGATTTCCTACAGAGGTCTGGGCATACGTCCTCTTGGGAACAAAAAGAAAGCAAGTCTAAAATGAGGTCACTTGAGCTTAGGGAATAGTAACATTTTTTCCATATATATTTTTTAAGTCCAAAATATATATGTCCTCTCCATAATGCATTTTGAATCATCTCCTCCATTATGCTTTAGTTCTTAAGATCTCTGTTCTCTCTCCCTGCACATCTGCACTTTTTTATTATTTTCTGCCCATCATTATGCTTCCGCTTCTCCCATACATCTGGTTCCCATCCTGCCGACTCAGAAATTTTCTGAAGGACAGCAAGCACGGGCACGCTACTTTTCTTGCGGATATTTTATGGAAATACTTCCCTGCTAGAAAACACTAACAAGGCAGTAAATCCTAGGAATAGGGTATTATTTCTCTTGGTGAACTCCTTACCTACTCTTTCTTTGAGAGAAAGATCTCTCAAAGAGACATGAGATTGGTTGATTATACTCCAATCTTTACCCGAAATTTGCTTGACTCTTTTCAGCTATCAGTTACACTTTGGTCGTTACAAGACTATGCTGTCAAAAAAAAAAAAACTACAGACTAGGAAAAAAAAAGTTAAAGATCTTCTAAAAGTTGCCATTCTTACTGTAACAATGATGAAATGCTATGAACACCTTTGCAGTACTATAATAAATATCTACAAATTCTCCATTAATCACACACTGGAGTCTTAACATTTGTGAAAGCAAGCAACACTGTCCCTGTTCAATCGTGATGTCCTGAACAAGCAAGAAGGATCCAGGAAAAGGTCATGAT
The DNA here is from genome assembly GCF_000690835.1 of Fulmarus glacialis. NCBI lineage: Eukaryota > Metazoa > Chordata > Aves > Procellariiformes > Procellariidae > Fulmarus > Fulmarus glacialis. The sequence goes on from NW_009187253.1 coordinate 253,838, forward strand.
TCTGTGGATGTACCACAGAAAAAAACCAGTTTTATTTGTAATTGCTTGTTTTTAACCAGTAATGGTTAAGATTTTTCTTTTAATTAGAGGACACAAATCAATATATGGGCAAGCAGATAATCTGTGAGACAAAAGCAACGGTATCTATTCACAACTAAGCAAAAAAAGAAGATGTCTTGATAACGCAACATTTCCCCATGCAACATTTCCCCATGCAAGTGATGAATCTCAGCAATTCAAAAGAAAGATGTGATTCTACAAACACCTGAGGTAATTGAACTATGCCAGGAGAATGGATTACACACAACAGGACCTAGCTCACAATTCATGTGCTCTGTCACAACTATACTGCAACTGCTGCACTGCTTCTGCAGTGCCCGAACTCCTTTCCCCTACCAAAAAAAAAAAAAAATGTAATTCATATTATAAAAAAAAATAACTCGTTTCAGAGCACTTAGTGTGATGCCAGGTCAATGACATATGCCAAATATGGTTCATGTACTGGAGTGCGAACACTTATGTTTTGGCTTCTATGATCACGGATCTACCTTTGAGAAGCTGGGTCTGCTGGGAGCTGATGAGATTCACCTGACCAAGTGGGACAAGAGGGTCTTCACCAGCAAGCTGGACAGACTTGTATGGCGAGACCCCACCTGGAGTACTCCGTCCCGCTCTGGGGCCCTCAGTACAAGAAAGACATAGACCTGTCAGAGCAAGTCCAGAGGAGGGCCACGAAAATAATCAAAGGGCTGGAACACCTCTCCTATGAAGAAAGGCTGAGAGAGTTGGGGTTGTTTGGCCTGGAGAAGACTCCCTAGAGACCATATTGCAGACTTTCAGTATATAAAGGGCACTTAGAAGAATGACGGAGGGAGACTTTTTACCAGGGCCTGTAGGGTTGGAACAAGGGGCAACAGTTTTAAACTGAAAGAGGTTTAGATTGGATATAAGGAAGAAATTTTTTATGATGAGAGTGGTGAGACACTGGAATAGGTTGCCCAGAGAAGCTGTGGATGCCCCATCATTAGAAGTGTTCAAGGTCAGGTTGGATGGGGCTTTGAGCAACTTGGTTTAGTGGAAGATGTCCCTGCCCATGGCAGGCAGGTTGGATTAGATGATCTTTAAAGGCCCCTTCCAACCCAAACCACGCTATGATTCTATGTGCCATGTCCAGCAGTCACATATGGAAAGTCAATGATGAAGAGGGGCAAAAGTCAATGATGAAGAGGGGCAAAAGTCAATGATGAAGAGGGGCAAACAGCATTAAAAGTCATTATAGCACCACAACTATCTCGTCACAGCATGTCCTCTGAATTAGATCACAGTAGTATCTGCATGGTTATGCTTAAAAAAACCAAACACTCCCCCTCAAAACCCCACACGTACACCTGGTGATCCTGGATTATGCAAATGTCTCATATGCAGTGTTTCTCTCCAAAGATGATTCCAGACAAAATGTACTAGCCTAGCACCAAGTTACCAAGTTACAGTGAATTTTGATATGAGCATTGGAAATCTATACTTTGGTATTTATGCTTTAAAAAAGAAACCCCCCAAAAATCCAACTAGAGCTGTTAATTCACAGCAAGGTATGCATGTGTTAAAAAATGTAAATGCTACAATGAAAGCGAAGCATTGCATTCCCAACTATGGAAGTCTCTTCTTAGCATTCAATTTCCATGTTTTTGGTTTTTGTTTTACCTCTATTGGACTTGACTGCTGTAACATATGTTTCAACTATGCTTAGAAATCTGTAGAATACAGATACTGCTTTTCTCCCCTCCGACAATTTCATTGTCCTTACAGCAAAAGCAAGAAAATCTAGAAGCCGATTAAAACGGACTTCATTGCACAGTATACCAGCTGAAACCATTCTACCATCCATTCAGTAAGCCATGTAATTTCTGAAAAGGGGAAGGAAAAAAAAAGGAAAAGAAAGGAAAAAAGAAGACAAGAAGACTATTTCACTTTTTCCCTGAAAACTTACAGATCTTTATGAAGCTAAAAATAATTGTCAAGCACTCATGGTATTTGGGAAATACAATTATAAAAAAGTATGTCTTTTCCATAGGACTGATTTATTTAACAACTTAAGTCCACCCCCTAGCTTCTGATGTCTATAAGCACTGACTTTAACAAATAATTCTGTAGCTATCGGCACTGCTAAATTTTAATTTAGAAAATGTTACACTGTGTGTGGTCAACAAGACTATTTTTAACCTGATGGTCAACCACCGTGAAATTACATGTACTAAGATGTAACTTCTGATACACAGATCGACCCTAGAGCTGAAGAAATTTTTCCCCCCATTGAGATTTCAATGGTTCCTATAAAAGCAAGATGTTCTTTAGCAAATGCAAATACTCAGGTTACATGTTGCTTTCACAACCAGCCTGCAATGGGTTATGGAGAATTTTCTAGGTTCTACAAAAATAACCTCTTTATACAACAGGGCAACATGTACAAGGGGAAACAGTGACTCTTCTCCTAATGAATTTTGGTACCTAAATGTTTGTCTGCATGTAAACCGATCTTTTAGAGTCGCTCAGTGCCACCTATGCAAAAGGTAACGCAGCCGATATCACTTTATGGCCCTGCACGAGGATGGCTTAAATGCACTCCAGCAGTTCAGTATCTTTAAGATCACAGCTCCATTTGTTCCTTTCAGTCTCTTATGATCACACACTAACTGAATCAAGCTCTAGCACACACTTTTCATTTAACAATTATATTGCAAGTACTACCCAGATGGTCTGAAGAACACACGTGAAGCTTTCACAGGCCTGACCCTGCGCCATGCTCCTCATGAAGACATAATTTCACACAGTGTCATTTGCAGAATCAGATTGTGTGTTAGATGAAAACTTAAATCCTTGAAGTTATTAGGGCAAAGATTTTAAGCATTATGATTTAAAAATGTCATACAATGTTTCCTTCTGCTCCACAAGGTTAGGTGACAATATTTCCAAAACATTTATTAAAGTCCCAGGACTAAAGTTAGAAGACTTTATTGCTGGTAAGCCTCCATCAACAATATTAACTGCAATTTCTCCCGCCCAGTATCTTTCCTGATTAGATTGCAACACACAACCATTATGTTATTATGCAACATATTTTGCTGTAGTGTATTTAAATGTTTATATTCATACACATTTTTACGTCTTCCTTACAGAACATGATTTTTTTTTCCTGGTGGATAATTAGACTTGACTTTCAAATTCCTACTACAATTCCTCTAGCCAAGAATAGGAGCCCGTGAACTTGCTCACCAATCACTTTGAAAAACCGTGACCTCAGCTGCAGAGGCTTACAAGAGTCATAAGATATTTCCATTCTTTTTATTTGGGGCAGACAGCACAGAGATAGTTCTAAGTACAATCCTTTGCCTTTACTGAAGTTACATAGAGATATAAAATAAATCCAACCAGAACATGTATGAAGCTGTACAACGTCACTTGCTAGACTGCAAACATAAGGCTAGCAAACTTGCATATCTCTCCTTAATGCTTTGCTAACCGTTAACTATGCCTGAAACATATAGCTGGTGTGCCCCCTCTACACTGGGGGCATGGACAAAGGTTTACAACTACTTAAACTGAATCACAGCCTCCCGACAGCCTGTACACCTTTTAAGTCGCTTGTGAGCTTTGCAAATCTAAATTGTGGACTGTGAGCCGTAACACAGACCACATCTTTGGTTGTTTGTAAACAATGGCAGAATGTTTTGTGATATATTGCCATCCCTGGAAAAATAAACCTTCAACTCATCATAAGGTGTAGACCTCTATTTCTATAAAATGTTAGTTTCCCCCACTATCATCCGGTCATTGACTTGTTTCCTTGTGGCTGCAAGTTAAAGCAACTTCCAGTCATAAAAAGAGTTATTTGCCTCTTCACCACCATGAATCATACCACAAATACTGATGAAAATGTATTTTCCTTGGAAAACAGTCTGTCTAGACTACTCAAATTGAATGTACAATACATATATGGGCTCTGTCATTTAAAGTTATTAAAATAGTGCTTAGTATTTTATTTCTGTAAATAAAATGAACGTCTAGCTACCGATTATATTTCCACCTTGATCATACTGCACTTGCTGCAGTGCAAACTAGTAACCCATTTTTACCATCTGTGGAATACTAAGAATGTTGTGTTTAATAAGTTTCTGTTCCCACTCCTCATCTCCTCCACCTCCAAAAGAAAGTAACACACACTATTTTTTTTTCTTTCCCTTCAGAAATGCCAACTTTAATATTAACAAGAACATTATGTGCGGTGACTGGACAACCATTCCGTCCTTGGAAGATAAACGTCTAGGCAAAATATCAACGCTTTGTTCTCACTAAAAAGGAGAATTTGACTCAAAGAGAAGAAAAATCCCCACGACGCTATTAAAAATATGGAGTTACAAGTGAATTAGAAGGGAGCTGGAAGAAACCATCAGAGCACTCCGATGCAAATTAAGTTCTAATAAGATCTCATAATGGTAGATTCAAAAAAATTTATTTGTGCATTTACTAGGAAAAGAGTCAGTTTGACAGCCCGCTGCCTGACATGAGATAAGTTTCATACTGGTTCTGATTCATACAGCATTAGCAATGCTTATTAAATACAGTAACATGACCATTCTCCTTATCTTCTGGTATTTTAATTGCATCGTTTTATTTTTAGAAAGTAAACATCATAAGTGTGTTCATTTCTTTAACAAATTATCTATTAAAGTCTAAAGGCATAATAAATGGGACTCCTATTATATCCCCACAAGTAGCAAAAACACATGCTTGAGATTACTCTCCGATGTGAAGTAAAACACGTGTAAGTGCTTGCAGACTTGGGAACTGCATTTATAAGCTTCCTGCATGCGTTAGGATGTAAAATCTTTTTCTTGAATCAACCTAAAAGTTGAGCCTAAATCTAACAGACAATGTCTCTTTAAAGACCCTGCTCTAGCAAAATCAGCAAGTTTGAAGTACTGGGGAGTCTCAACCTGGACTTAAACCATGCCAGGAAACCAAGAAAAATAACAAAAAGGACTGGCCACCCACTATGCGTTATTCGTGGTATCTAACCATATGACACACTACTACATGATACCTTGTACAGGTCTTAAAAAAAAAAAAAAAGAAAAAAGAAAACTATTAACATGTAAAATACTAACCAAGGTTATGAGCAAATTTCTCCAATTATTTTTGATGGCATATTGTGGCTGTTGTTTCATTTAAACCAAAGTTTCCACTGAAGTGCTTATATTTTCCCTAGAAAAACTAAATTATCTTTTTCTGTAAGTCTGTGGAAAGGATATCAGACTTTTTTTCCCCCTCCCTTGGACCATTTATGTTCTGTATCTGGCTAATAATGGATCATGGTCCTTTTGCAATAGACAGAGATCAACAAGTAAACTTACATTTAGTATTTTTACTTGCATATCCACATTAATATACAGCAACAGTTTTAGCATCCATGTTTTTGGGCATTACCATTTTTTTGTATTGCTTTTTTTTTATATCTATAAAGGCTGCTTGCCTCTTCTCACTGGCTTGTTACAGTCCCTTCCGTATCACACATGATGTATGTCCGTAGGATGGGAGAAAGGGAAAGACCTTGATGTCTCCTGGTACAAATTTTGTAACTTTTCCTTTCTACACTGGCAATATTACCTAAAATTCTCACTGAAAAGTGAAGGATAGGCATGAGGCATTTCTCTCCCAGCCCAAACCTGCTAGCAAAAAGAATACTGCAGAATGGAAAGAAAGTTACAGATAGCCCCCTCCTTTTCTGTCAGAACAATGCTCATGTAACTGGAGAGTCTGGAAGTTGTGTCATGGCAATGATAATCAAAAGGTTAGAAGAATGCCATGGTGAACTTTCACATAATTGTAACTACTTGGATTTTGTTCCAAACAGGCAACAGTTTACCCGAAGACAAGCAGATGCCTCACATTATTCTCTTCACCTGGATATTCTTCCAGTTCCTTTCCACCCTCTTCCAACTTCACTTTCCCTGGAGGAAGAACTATAGCACTCTTGGGCCTCCTTGGGAGGCTCTTTAGTAGGGTCATCTCCTCTCAGTACTCGTAAAAACAGCTAAGCTTCTTCTCCCTATATTAAATTTAGGATGCTCTGTCTTTAGGAAGCTCTCTGCATTAAAATTCTTCCCTCCTTGATCTTACAATCCTGATGCCCCTGCTGGGAAAAACAAGAACAACCTAGACCTGGTCATAACCCGTAAGAACATAACATAATCTTTACAATTATTTATCCTTTATCTCTTCTCCTCCATAAGACAGGGAAGAAGCATGTGACCTGCACTATGTCCATCATTGCCAATAACCATAGGATCTATTACGGACAGTAAATAATTGGCTAACCCGATTGATACCTGCCCTTTTCTGGCCAAAGTCTAGCAGCAGGTTATGAGATAAAGACTGGTTCCTCTTCCTGCCTTTGATGTAGAGGGAAGCTAGAAACAGCCACCGAGCAGCTGCTGCGAGTTAAGGTGATCAGAATTATGATGGCCCTGCTCACACCAGAGCTGCCCTGTGCAGCTGCCGATTCAGCACACAATGTCAGAGCAAAGTAAAAACTCCACGGCCTTTAACAGTGAAAGAAAAAGGCAGGCAACAAATTCTCCATCCATAATAGAACAGAAAATTTTTTTCCCCACACCTTTACAGTCAACCAATGGTGAGCATCTTAAACCCACAGATATTTCTGCAAGTTTTGATTCACATATACTTATGTAGACTAGAAACCTGCCTCGTTATGAATCTTGCTGACACTATTTGCTGGTAGGGTAGGGGACAGTAAAGAGCAAGGAAGGAAGGAAGGAAGGAAAGGGCTTAGAGAACACTGTATTTAAAGGTCCACAGAAATATAGGTATTACTGTTCATTTCAAGCCTCAACCAAAGTAACCAGAAACCATTCTAATTAAATAGACATCAGCAAACTCCCATTTCCTTTGTGCTCCAAGTGGATATCAGTCCACATTATAAAACCACTATGCATGTGTCGTAAATCAGCAACATCTTGGCAGACTGTACTAGAAAGCCTCCAAATTGCAGGAGCAAGAAAAAACCCAAAACAGCTATACACACTGCCTAAATGCAGTATCAGCAACTAGAAAAAGTAACCCTACAAGGCAGCCCATTGATCTACTAATAGTTACAACTTAGGGATATTAGCTCAGGTTAGTCTCTCTCCTAGAAGGAGAAGACTGATTTATATTGAGTTCGAGACAGTCACTGCCTCTGTGTCCCAGTACAGCAATCAAAAAATTTTTGTGTATTATGGAAAAGACAGTTTTGAACATCAGTGCAACAAACACCGAACTGTTGGAAAGCACCAGCTTTTTTATCACTTTTTCAAAGTCTGCTTCCAATGCCAATGCCATCAACAGCATCATACAGGTGAACCTCGCTAGGCAGGATCTGGTCTCTACTTCAGACTATACCTCAACAAGCCGCTGCAATAATACACTTTTATACTCAGTAATACACTTTTAAGTTCACAGTAAATAAAGTAATTTACTTAGCACAGCTTAAATCAGTCAGTCACTGCAGAAGCAATAGGACTCAAGTAGGGAATAAAGCCCAAGGTAGGAAAAAAGAATACTATCAAGAACCACTGGCTTCAAACTTGATAGGACATTTTGACCAGAGTTAGGAAAAGGTTTTTAAATAAGAGGGGAGTGTAACAATCTTCCATAGGACTACCAAGGGGTAAACAGAGAAAGCTGGAGCTTACTGTATTCAGACACAAGATCGTACACTTGCCTGTGGTATCAAGGGTCTAGTAATGATGATGCAGGCCCTCCTCAAGCTTTTATTCTCAAGTTGGAAGCCCCACTACTACCCGCCTCTCCCCTTTTTTCCCCACATTAACATAAGAATATGTTGCATTTAAATAGCACCCCTGGTCCTAAAGCTGCCCTTCTTCAATGGATCTGAACTTGATCTCCTCAAATCTCATTCCACTCCAGATGTTATGAAATGAGAAAAAGAAATTAAGGCATGTATAAAGTTTCCGTATTAATACCAGAAGTCACAGCCAAGCCGCGTGCGCAAACACAGATGTGTCAGGGTGAAAACAATAGTTAACACTGGCGTTTACGCAAAACGACAGCTACTGCTGTATTACATAAATATAGTTTACTGTACTAGCCATGCAGGGCACAGTTACGAAAAAACCAACCCCTCCAGGAGAAAGGCAGCAGTGCACAGTTAGTTGTGCCTGTATGTACCGCACAAGATTCAAAGTGTGAGAGTCTCAATACATGGGGCAAGAGTAACCACTGCGGACAGGGGCAATATGACACACACAACAGCTAAAGAGAAATCAGTGGTTGCAAACTCAGGACAATTCATCGGTTTGACTCGCCTTAGTCCAGGTTTGGCTCTTTTCCTTCTGGGGACAGCTGAAAGAGGTGTAAGAGCTGGCTCCCCATTTTGCAGTTTCTGAAAAAAGGCCAAAGAACAAAGTCCTGGAACAAAGACCTGGAACAAAGCCCACCCAAACCAGAGTCTTTCCACAGCCTTCAATGGATTTTGGACCAAACTGTGAGGACCAAGAGAACCTTCTCATCCACAGAAGATGGCATCAGGTTGACATACCTAGGGTTAAGCTTGCATGGCTGTAATCCTTGCCGTAGATGTTATGAAGACAGACAGTTCAAAAAGCTATGGCAATATTCACCAAAACACAGCACAGACAGAGCAGTTGTAAAGTTAAAACCAGGGCAGGACTGAAGTATTTTTACACCTGGTAACTTACCATCACCCGGAAGCAAGAATGCCTAAGTCCTGTCTATACCATTAACTAGCAAAGGGGCAACTGTCTAATGTTAGAAAACCTCGTACTTGCTTCCTAGCATAGATGTTTCCGCAAGATGCTCAGTCACCTTTCAAAAGCACTCAGACTCACTTTCAAATAATAATTAAAAAAAAACTAAAAAAAACTAACGAGCTAAACACAAAGGAACAAAAAACCCCAAACAACCCCAAATGGTACCAAGAGAACAAACCAATAACTTAAAACTTTCCTTTCTGGTAAAGTAGTAAAATGCTCTGAGCTATAATAATTAGGGGATAGCAAAACTCAAAAAAACACAGGATTTTCTTAAGCTATGGAAACATGAAACCAAAATCCCAATACAAGTGCAAATAGCAGTTTACTTCTACCAGATAGTATATCAACTGATTGTTAGGGCATACACTCTGCAAATGCTACAAAGACCATGAAAATCCCAGTATTATTTTTACAGATTGGAAAAACACAAAGGCCAAAAACAACACCAATAACTCAAATAAAAAACTCATGCTTATGTTTACATAAAAGTTTGATGAGTATAATATATTCGTCACACTCCCACAATTATTCCCCGAAAATACTATAAATATTATTTTGACAATGTAATTATAGTTTTTACTTTAACAGTGGCATCAAAGTACTGGCACCAATCCCCCATACAAAAAGCCTAGACAGACAAAGCAAAGATCACACATGGAAACCAGCAACTCTTAAGATCAGGGCTGTCCCTTATTTATATGACTAAAAATAGTCTGTTTAAATTAGCATCTGGTTTATTTAAAGCTGTATAACATAAGCAGTTTAATTATGCTAACAGTACGGAAAAGGACACCCCCCCTCCCCCCCCGCCCAAAAAAATAAATGGAGGTGAAGATTTTTAAATTCTCTTTTCCTCCAAGCAACTGAGGCATGCTCCTTTCATGTTCGTTTTTGGGAATTAACCCTAAACCTAACTGTGGGTCCATTCAGGAACCAAAACCTCTCACTTGAAAGAAAAGCTAATATGAATATGAACTTAAATTGACAAATGTCACCTATTAACATTTCATGATGTTTTGACTCTGTATGACAAGTACAATGGTTCAAGCTTTATAACCACTTACTCTCTCATTCCACATAAATCAGCACATAACATGACTCACACAATAAATGTGCAGCGTAATAATTTACAGTATTTGCTCACAAAAAAACCAAAAACAAACCAACAACAACAACACAACACAAAACCCCAATGAAACAGTTTGCCTCCTCCTCCAGAGATAAATATAGAGGGCAGTGATGTGGGAAGAGAGGAAGGATTAACTTTCCTTCCTTAGTCCTGTCGGTTTAAATTTAGTAGCCATTGTATCCTGGAGACTCTCAAACACAACTTAAAAGTTACATCTTCTCCAACTGTAGTCACATTACAATCAAATCCATATAACCAAGCCTGCGTGGAGACACTTGTTGTTCAGACAGCAAAAAAGACCTCTGTTTATAGGCAATAAAACTTAGCAATGGTTTCCCAAATGCATTGGGTGAGCACTGGATATTCGCTCTGCTATGATGTCTGTCTAGTAAAAATTTACTGTTCCATCACACTTTCCAGGCATATTTTAAAATATTTATTTTTCATATATAAAAAAGAAGCAGTAATTTGGAAATTAAACCATTCAGTGCAACATGATTAAAGAACTACAAAAAGCAGTGAAAGCAGAAAGCAAATTTTTTAAAGAATAAAACATGAAAGATACTGAACAGGAAATAGAAGCACAACAGATAAGAGACAATCTTGGTCAATACTGGCATTTGTTAAAGAATATTTAGGTTCCATAGTTGACCATTCTGTTTCTCTTTCCTGTTAATTTAAAATACACTGCTGAATGACCAGCCATTCCAAATGATAAAGTACAGAAAAAAAGTAAGTATCAAAAATAGTCCATAGATAGTTAGACTCCTAGGCCAGTACATAAGCCCTAAATGCCTGATTTTCAAGCTAACTGGTTCTGCAAAGGCACCACTCAGATGCATTCTGAAAAGGTCTCATTTTCCTATTGCCAAGTTATAATCTTCTTAATGGGACCAAAAGTAACAGTACTACTGTTGCCATTGCCTTCTAGGGGAAGAAAATAAAAAAATAGACAGATAAATAAATATTGACAAGAATCAGGAAATGATTAAGGACACATGGCTGCCCATTTAAAAAAAGAATAAAGGAAAATCAATTTAGTGTTCTTTGGTAGGTTTGAGAACGTCACCTTCCCCTGCTTTTCCATACCCTCAAAATTAGCCAGTCTTGGTTTTCCAGTCCAATTCCAATTTGCAAATGGTTGAGTGCAGAACTAGGAACAGGTCAGAGCAAAGAAACATCTTATGTTTCGTTTCACTGAGTGAGGACAGAACTGAAAGGTTTATTTCTCCTAGCCTCTCTCGAGGAAGTACAAATCACTTGAATCATTTAACTGGTATTCATTAATTTTTATTTTCAGGAATACTTTTGCAAACTTAACAACTCAAAGCTCCCCGTTTTACTCAGATTCTTCTTCAGGAAAACAAAAACATTTGATTAAATATCTCCTTTTCTGTAAACCCTTGAAAATTACTTTGAATTAACAACTTTTTAGAAAGGACAAGCTACCCAATGCAGCTCTGATCTCTTCCTCATTTCTTTTCAGGGATCTCTCACAACAAAATGTCAATATGATTTTCTAGTACTACATGAATTCCTGCATCTTACGATTCAGTGGCTTTTTAACATAGCATGTCTTCACCTTCAAGAGTTTACAAAGAAATCAAGTATCCTTCTTTGCTCAATCGTGTGATGTTCTCCTTCTGCAAGACCCCAGGAGAAAGTTTTTGTCTTGTTATTTCATCAAAGATGAAATGCTTCCATCCCATCTGGCTTTTGCAAGAAATAGTAGCTCTGGAAGCTATATATAGCCTGGGTTCCTTACCTCTTATTTTTGAAGCACACACACCCTTATGCTTTTTTTTTTAAATCTCTATGAAGGAGCGATGCTGTTTTTTATTTTTACAGAGTTCTGAATTCCAAGGTTACTTATTGCCATTTCTTCTTCTTTCTTCTCTTCCATACTGATAGACTACAAAGTACTTTCCAACGCACTTTCTTCCTAGATCACGATCAACCCATAAGGCAGCAATGGGTCAAGAGCAATTGTTTTTTCATTAACTAAAAGAAAATAAGCATGATAGCTAATCAGGTCCAAATCAGTTTGAGTACTTAAAGAACAGTGACTGAAGCTGAACCCGAGTTATTATTAAGGCTGCCGGCAGGCTTTCTCCTTTTCTGCTCAAAGCAAGAAACATGTCTTTATAGCTCCCTTATAAGTACATGGCATTTGGAGTATTTTAAAAATGTTTAAAACAAGATATTCCATATTTTCCCACACATCCTCCCTCAAGAAAGGACGTGTGAACAGGTGTTAGACATATGATATTCATGTTGCTGAACATCCTACCAGAAAATGCTCAAGTTACTGTAATAACGTCAGTATTAAAAAAATCTACATAGAGTCATCTTTCATCACTGCTTTTAAAGGAATGTTTTAAGTTCTGTTCTGAATAGAGTATCTGTAGCAGTTTAACTACACCTGAACACTTTTCAGAACATTGGAAGCAAAGTCAAATTCCTCTTCGAGGATTCAAGCTTATCATCCACTATAATGTATCCAACGTTTCTGGAATTCATAACATTAAGAGCAGCAAAAGACCTAAACATTTGTACAACAATTAGCATATCTGGACTCTGATTTTGACTGAGATCTCCAGGAGTACCCATGACATTAATGTATGCTGTTCATATTCTCCCATTAACGCATGTTTATGCGGCTTACCCTGGTTGGTTAAAACCCCTAAAAACTTAAGAGGCATGGCATCAGCACAGCATAACAATGACAATACCTGCACTACTTGGTTTAAAACTAGTTTGAGTGTCACCAGCATCCTGGAACTGGGGAATACTAGCACCTCTCTCAGGCACACACAAACAGCACAGTATTCCTCTGTGGCTGATACCGTGCAGTTGCACTCAGTTCTGCTCAGAGAGGACAATCAACTCATTCAGAGAACTTGCACAACAAATTGTCCCACACAGGGCAGCTATCAGGCACTCAATGCCTTTTCATCCTAGAGGAAAGAAAAGTATTTTGGCAGATAAATACTTTTTAAGCAATTATGTTGGAATTCAAAGCACATTCTTCCACATCGGCAATATTTTGAAGCGGTGAAAGGTTTGAGAAGATCTATTTACAAACAAAAAGATTAAAGCTCCTTCTGTCCAGGATGGGGTGGGGGTAGGAATCAATGAAAGGATCAAATGGGACACAGCCTATTGAACATAAGCTTGCTTCAAAACAGGCACGCCCTCACTGCAATTTATTAAGGAGAAACAAAGCTATTTTTTCCAGATTTCAGAGATGAATCCTAAATCCAGATCTCACACTCTGGAATCTAAAGATCCATCATCTTGACAAACCTCAACACACCTTCCCAAAGGTCTGCTAGATTCTGCTGGACAGCTTAAGATTTGCCATAGGAAAAAGGAAAAAAAAAAAACCAACCCCACAACCAAACCAAGACACATGCTATGAAGTGAAGGAGATTTTTCTACTTGGGCTTCTGACAAGGATACTTCCTATGTCTGCTGCAATCCCTAACATACTGAACTACTTCTTAGCTCTTAAGAGATCTGGGTCTGCTTTAAGTTCAGTTAAAGTTCATCTGGCAGCTTCATCAGCCTGTTCCTCTCACAAGTGTTCTTGGTCTTTATACCCACAGCAGGAAAAAAAACCTAACTTGCGACGATAAGGCTTTTTTTTTTTTTTTTTTAATTTAAAAAATAACTAAAACAAAAGGGATGTGGAAAGGGTACTATGAAATTTCCATTAAATCTATATTCTGCAGAGACTTAATTTTTTCCCTAAGACTCAAGGTAAAAATTTGAGTATCTTATTAGCTATTTGTTGGAAGACTGTGGTCTCAAATCAGTTAACAAAGAAATGTAATGGACCTTCTTGCGTGCAGCATTTCCGCATGAGTAGGTACAGTTCCTGCATCTTCAATCCCTATTCAAATTAATTCTGAACTGGGGAGAGGGGCGCAGCATTTGTCATCTTCTCTGTCTTCCCAGCAGGAAGATCCGAGCTCTGTAACCTAAAAGGCTAAGTACTTCCTTACACAATCACCCACTTCCTAGACTTTCAGCATGTATAGTTTTAAGAACACTGAGGTGAAGTCCAGTTTTCAGATACTGTCCAAGAAGTACAGCACTTGAATTTTTCTCTACTTGACTGGGAAGTTCTATCTCTTGCAGAGAGGAGGGAGGACTGCTGGAGCAATAAGAAAACAGAGCACATGTACAAGTATGTGGGACTTATCTGACACAAATCAGCCCTGACACTGGGCAGAAGAGCTACAAATTGTTAAACACTTGTTAAGCATCATTGCCCATCAACCCCCTGCACTCATCTAGCTGTTGGCTTTCACTGTGCAACTCCTTAGAGCAGGCTCCCTTCCCTAAGAACTACAGAATATAAATTACTCAAGACAAATTACTACTATGTATTGTAAGCAATTATAAGAAGAGAAACTGGGCTGTGGAATGCAACTAAAACTAACTTGGGAAGTAAGAAGGGAGGAAGAGTGGGGACAAACAGCAATCTTCAGCAACACCATACGGGAAAGACCTAAAAATGTTCTTTTAATATATGTATTAAAAAGAAAGAAGATTATTATTACAGGGATGGCTGGCTTGCAGGTGGGGTTGGACAATCTTTATATGCCATATGTATGAATGAACTAGTTATTTTTAAACCTATCTGAAGCCTTAAAGAGCTATTCCAGGACAGACAGACTAACTCACCTTCAGGTTTTCTGGTCTTAGCGGCATATCATATATTCAGAACAACAGCTTTTTCCACAGCTGGCTGGGACAAGTACATTACAAGCATACAGGAACTCATCTAACTTTTTATAGAAAGGAAAAAAAAGAAAGAGAGAGAGATGCTGAAAACTTGCAGTAGAGTTGTTTCAGTAAATATACTGAAGTGAGGAGCCAAATTAACCATGAATATAACACTTGAGCCTAAGATAAACTATTTTAAAAAGTATTTCTCCTAGCAGAGGAGATGCAAAGGAGTCTGGATTTAATTGAGTTAATCTTAGCAACAGTTTTTAATCACACCACTTTGCACAGCACCTCCTTTTTGGCTGCTTCGATCACTAATATATTGTTAGAACAGGCAGTTTGTCCCCTCCCTTAGAACCACTACACTAGTCACAGTAGTGGCCAGAGAATATATACTTTATTTCATATCTGGTTTTATCCATTATGAATTGTACTACACTGAACTCTCCTACAAAAATTACCACACCACTCAAAGACTTACCAGTCTTAACAATTACCAACAGATAAAAGAGTGAAAACATACCACAGATCAGGTTAAAATAAGTCCGCATGAAGAATTTTCAATCTCTCTTCTTCATAAATGTAATAATGTTGGAAATTCAAATTTATTTAGCCTACAATGACTTGCTCCGGGAATTTTTCACAGGGACATGAACTGAAACATTAGTGTTGTTCACTGTGCAATACAACATTACCTCTTTATCCTTGTATTTTGTTTCTGTGGAAGCAACACGAAGGTATTTAAAATACCTTAAGGATATAAACAGGCACCAATAGGGATCATCAAATCCAAGCAGCCATTTAAAGGAGGAAACGGGAAACATATCCAAATGAACAACTTGAAATACTTTGTTTAATACCTAATTATCTGCTAGAACAAAATACACATGCTACTCTAGCCCTGTGACCCAGTTTCCTATATGAAATATGAGGAGGAGAATCATGAAGCAGAAATATAGTTAATGAACACAGTAATATTTACTAATTTCATGGCGTTTTTTTGTTTCAACAGTGCTACCCAAGTCCAATTTAGTAATTTGCCTCACTTTTGAAAGTACGACTAATAATCCACAGTTGAATGTAACTGTTAACTTCTGAGGTATACCCTGTAGAAGGAGCTGGTGCTCTAGGCACTAGCTTAATTTTCACTTAGAACAAAGCTCATCAGATCACTCAGCAAGGAATTAGCAACAATTGCTTGTCGGTAATTTTTTTTTTTTGGTACTAACGTAAATGGAATACCTACGTCATGCTCATCACAGATGTCTCCCAATGAGATCAATACTACATATAGCATCAAATGAACCATCTATCCTGGGTCAATACATCAAATTTTAGCTACAACTCAAACTCATTGTTGAACGGCCACGTAGAGTAACAGTCACAAAACACTTTTTATTGAAATACTGTTAAAAACTTTCTGGTCAATGCCCCCCTTCATTTTCAATGGTGATAAAAAGAAATTTTACAACACCCTCTGGGTAGGAAAAGGAGTCTGAAGCAGTTAATCAAATTACTGGGTTCCACCCCTTCCTTTCTTTTTTGCTGATGACATTCACGGATGCTTTTTCAGATCCCAGCATCAGGAGAACAGCACACATGCATATGATAACCCATCAAGGAGGGGTCAGCAACCACAAGACTGCAGGGGAAACCTCAGGCCACACATGTAACCAACAACGGGTACATTCTGCTCATTCTCCTGCAGATGCTGGGAGGCACCACTGAATGGTGGTATTCTCACACCGCAATTCCTGATGCTTTGAATAAGTTGAAGGTGGGAAGTCGACTTCCCCAGGACAGCCTTTGGAGCCTACTGCTGTCAAGGACCCTAGCAGGAACAATGTCAGGCTGGACAAAACCAGCATTGTAGTTCCCATCGCTTTTCCTTTTCTCTTGCTTCTCTATGAAGGGGTTCATAACTGTGAGGCAGGACATTCTTGCCCTCCATGCCTTTTCCCAGTCCTCCCTGCCTGACCCTGTGACACGACTTGAGAGTCACTCCTGGGTGCTGTCAGTTCCTCCTCTTAATGGTCACTGAGCAAGCCCTCTTCTTGCCACCCACAGCATTTAGTTCTGGTCCTCCCACAATGAAGGGCTCTAGCATCACTGATCCTTCCCTGGAAGAAGGATTCAGCAACGGGTGAAGAAGTGAACATGGATTAAGCATAATACCGTCACATACCTGCAAGGCTTCATGTTGAGCCAAACATAGCAACAAAAGGAAAAACAGTATCCTGGACTTCACTGCTCTTTCCCAGCTTCATAAAGGTGTTTGAGGGTAAGTTACTGTATGACAGTAGTTTCACTTGCTTTCACAAAGTGATAGAAAAGCAGCAACAGGAACCCAGTAAAAACCTCATCCAAGTAAAGGGAGTGAAAAGAAATAAAAGTAGCACGAGAAACCAAATGTTCCCTACTCTCTGCAACCACAGATGGTAAAGACTGGGGTCCAATGCCCTGTATCAAGCTCCACATGCACACACAGTGAAACGCAGATTGTGAAGAGAATTACTGAAAATGCCTGAATATCCAGTGAAATAAGTTCGGTAGAAATCGGTAGCAATAACTGCCATTACGGAGGAAGGATACTCTAGTCAGATTTTGTCTTTACTGCATGAAAAGAAAAGAAAACACTAATCCATTACGGAAATGTGTACTTAGTTCTTGGCAGATATTACCCTGACTGGCCAGCAACCACAATACAGAAATGAAAATTAAAGAATAATTTTAAAAAGTCACAGCCAAAATTTGTTTCCTGGAATCAGATAAATTATTTCAAGTGTCATCAAAATAAAAAAGGAATATTTCTTCATTTCACTATGTTCACAGATCAAATAAAAAGACAGTAAAACAGCAGAACATATTTTGCATGGAGGTATTACAGGAACTTTTCCTTTTTGCAATTCAAATACTCTGGTTAATTTTAAAGAAGTTTCCACATATCTTTCCTTTAACAATCTACAGGGAACAGTTGAGGGAAAATACAATTGGACTAGACTTGGGGCGAGATTTTTTTCAAGCAGGATACAAGAAGGCCCCCCAATTCTTAATTGCAATTCAAGAAACAATTAAGTTTATTTGTGAAAAAAATGCATCAGTAAGGTGCCATCATATCACTACAAGACTTCCCACATAAAAAAATATAGTGCAGGCTATATATTTAACAAAATCCACAGCCTTACCAGTCAATAACAATTCTTCTTTGATTTGTATTCCATGAAGCAATTTGATCAAACGGACAGATGTAGAGATGAGACCCAAGTTCCTATCATTAAATTGGAAAAAAAAAAAAAACAAAAACACTTGATATGAAATACACTCAAATAAAGCAAAAAGGCTTTTCACTGAAGTCAACAGCAAGTCTTTAACATCTTCAGAAACTCTGAAATAAAAAGTAGTTTCTCCTACTTAACTGTGCCTGACTATCAGCAGCCACACTACTGCTATCAGAAGCCAAAGGAACAGGTTTACTGCATCAGCCTCCATATTAACAATTTTGGACACAGTACCTTCAGAGCTAAGTACCCTTTCCTCTCTTTTTGCTATTCTTCTACATCAGATGTTAAAAATTAGCAGGTTATTCCTGTAATTTAAACAGCTTTATTTGTGTAAAAACTTTACTTTGTTTGAAGTCCAAGTATTCAAGGAAAGTGTTAATGTACATTACTTAGCAATAAACCTCGAGGATTTTAAATACCAACAAATTGATTAGTGATGGCCATCAAATGAACAGGGCCAGTTCAAAGGGAAACATACAAAACTCTCAGAGGGAAGCAGGGAAGGTCAAGTAATCATTTATCCTTTCTCCAGTGAGAAGGAATCATAGGTAGAATCTCAGAAAGGTTTGGGTTGGAAAGGACCTTTAAAGATCATCTAGTCCAACCCAACTGCCATGGGCAGGGACAACTTCCACTAGACCAGGTAGCTGAAAGCCCCATCCAACCTGACCTTGAACATTTCCAGACATGGAAAAACATGGTGATAGTGAAGATAAACCAGTGAGGTGAAGCCATTTGGAATGAAAAATGCCAAAATAATACTACAGCCAAAGATCAGCAATCCTGGAGGTAGACAACATACATGCCAGGATGCGCATGCAACAGGAGTAAAAACCAAAAGTCAAAAAAAACAGTATAAGCAGTTTTCAGCTTTTAACTCATTTCTACTTTAGTAGTCAAGCTTTTTGAGAAGAGATCAGCCAAGACAGAGTGGCTGAAACTTCAGAACATGGCAATACCATCTCTACCAAACCTCCACACCCATGCATGAGTTACTTAAAAAATACCGTATCACTGCATGCGAATGCGGAATAATTGTCTTCTGCAGATGTCTTCTAGACAAACATATACTCCTTCTCATTAAGTTTTAACACGGAAGAGAAGCCAAAGATACATTTATGACTATATAATACACACATGCACACTGGTATACATACAATCTATTAAAATCAAAACATTTCCTATTCCTTCAGACCCCAAATTTCTTCACAGCACACAAATCAGAAAAACTGCTGTTCCTGGAAGGAACAAAGCTTCATATTCCCCAATAGTTTAAAAGCTGTTACACAATCCATGCGTTTACAATCTTTGCATTCTTTCCTAGAAATAACCAGTTTCGATTTTGATCAAAAAATTTGTATTTTGGGGTTTTTTTTTTAATATCTGAATGTTGCACACTTCAAAGCCACATCAAAGGCTCAAAAAAACATAATTTTCCTTCCATTCACAACTTTTGATCATTCAGGGCATTTAATTCCTAAACAAGTTGTGCATTTGCAACCGTTTAAAATCAACACAAACATATGGCTAATACACAGCTGGCTCAAAGCACCCAGTGCGGTATTAGAAGGAGCATAAATTCTTATGCTGCTAGAAAGCCAAAACAGTATCTGATGAGTGACCCACTGAGTCCTTCAGTTAGAAACGTGGCCAGAACTTTCTATCCACACAGGCCTTCCCCCTCCTGCAGTCTAAAGAAAAGTACAATTATTAGCATCCAGCTTCCTAAATGAGTAAGGCTATGCTAACTGCTTAGTGAGGGCAAATACACAGCACAAGTATAACCAGTGCAGAGCACATTTTTGTTCAGAAGCAGGTTGGGCATCTGAATTCCATTAAAAAGTAAAAATTATTTTTTACTTTCTGATGGAATTCAGATACCCATAACTAGGTTGTGTTTGTCATGCTACTGAAAAGGGCAATCCTACCAACTCTCAGCCATGCAGCTCTGTTTCCCCTGTTTTGTTAACATGAGTAACTATGGAGCTACAATAAGTTACAATAAGGAACCCAGTCTGGCTGAACATCCACCCAGCAAAAATTTATAAACAAGCATACAAATTTTCTGTCAGATCAGTTCCTTGACCCACAACGTGATCACGAGTGCTAGCACTGCCAGGAACAAAAAGGTAAGAGCCTGAACTTAGACCTACCTTATTCTAAAACTAATGCCTTCTACAAAAAGTCCTGCAACTTTTGTGGCATTAAGAAAATTCTGCCCCAACACAGAAGTTGCGATTTTATCCCATGTCAAAATTATATTTAGTTCAATAAATCAAATTTGACAAATCCCAAGAAACCAAATTTTAAGATTGTACTCTGTAACAATTCTTCATGATCTAACAAACTTGTAACAGGTTTTTGGGTTTTCTTTTTTTTTTTGGTTGATTGGTTTTGCGTTCTTGGGGTGGGGGTTTGTTGTTTTGGTTTGGGGTTTTTTTGTTGTGGGTTTTTTTTTTTTGTTGATTTGTTTGTTTTTTTAAAAACAGCAGGTAGACTGCAAAGTTTTCAGAAACTACAGCCAGTTGTATCCCAAGCATCCCCTCAATATTGCAACAGATGCAGGCAAAAAAAGAGAGGCTAAATAACTTAAGGAGCCAGACTGACTTCTTATTATCCATTAATATCAATTTACCTGTATATGTATCAGGGTTGATAAACACAATTCTACACTCTATATTTTGCCGTGAGTGCGAGACAGATCTAAATTTACCTTAAAAAACCATACTAATCCTGTAACTGATAATTAAGACTATTTACTTACTCATTGTGTTATCCAAAAAATTAAAGAAACGAAAGGGAAAAAAGGATAGTTCTGCAGTCAGACTTCCAAAAGGCTTACATCATTTGCATAATCAACTCATACTAAAGACACAAATACTTTGCTCTACTATTCAGCAGTGCCCCAAACTCTAACCTACAAATAGGTCAGCTATTTTTGTTCCTTGCGTACTTCATTTCAAGTGATTGCATCAAGCAGGAAATACCAGTTAATAAATCAACTAACACAGCAGTGTAAAATAAGAATCTCTATATAAAACCACACAAACATCAAAAGGTTATATTTTTGTATGGGTTAAAATGGATCATAACTATACCTCATGACATGTTGGTTCTTGGCACACTCAACACAGGCATTCCTCAGACATCTGAAACACTCTGCTATGAGCAGCAGGCAGGTGTCTAGATCTACCAATTCACAGGAGTCCTTGTAGGCCTGCTCAATTTCACTTGAGGCGCTCATCAGGATTTCCAGGAGATCCCGAAATACACTTTCTTCTGCCATTTCTCTGAAATAAATAAATTTGTTGTAAACAAAAAAAATGCACTGCTATCAAAAAGCCTCATATTATGACAATTACACTTCTTGTGGTAAACCCAAAGATGTTCCTGCAACGATCTTTAACTATCCATAGTATACAAGGTCTTTCAAGTAGAACGAGCAAAATACATGCACACAATCATCCCACCAGCCTTTTCAGAAAAGGGGCTGTGAGAGAGTTGTGTTGCCTTAGTATTCCTCACAGCTTTCCAACAGCTCTTTGGAATCTTAATTTAAAAAAAAAAAGTATCCCTAATGCATATAGCTAGCATGGTTATACATGCCACTGCATGTTGTTTTAAGAATTAGGAATTGATGTAATTAATGAACACAGTTCAGATGTCCAGCGCTAGATGTTTCAGAAGAAGAAGGTATCAGAAGCTCCATTGTAAAATAGCCTGCCACAAATTTCACCAGAGGGGGAAAGAGAAGT
Source organism: Fulmarus glacialis (assembly GCF_000690835.1). Classification (NCBI taxonomy): domain Eukaryota; kingdom Metazoa; phylum Chordata; class Aves; order Procellariiformes; family Procellariidae; genus Fulmarus; species Fulmarus glacialis. The sequence goes on from NW_009187253.1 coordinate 275,589, forward strand.
TGTGAAGAAAACAGGTGGCTGCACTAGCATCATTCTGAAGTGTGTGAATCAAACCAAGGGAGAAAGTCAACTCAGTCTACTTCAGCAGACAACTACCCCAACACAAAAAATACCATGCCACTTCTTAGAGTATCTAGACCTAGGAAAACAACACCATAAAACCATAAGCACGTAGGCAGATACTATATGAATGGATGAGAGAGCTGACGCTGCTGCACCACGTAGATTCACCAGGCTCCCCAGGACTGACACGCACATCTGCAGATGATCTGTCACACAGATACGCACATTTCCAAACTACAGCTATTCACATACTTTCTCTCCTGATTTTATGTTTTGAAAGGGGATGAGGGCAACACATTACAAACATTGCTAGCTCAGTTTTGATACTACATGCTGGTGAAAAGAAGCCACACCAAAGAGTGTTTATGGCATTGCTACAGGAAAGTGCAATAAATTCGCTCATCCAATACTTCTGACTAGTCAAAAAAAGGAAATCCAGATGCAGCCTCCTTGAACCTTAAACAGACTTGTCATGTACTCAAGATCAAACAGGAAAGTTAGGATCTGAGACATAAGATTGAGAAATACCTCCTAAGCTATTAACAGAAGAAAGTGAGATGAAAGGGTAAGTAATATTAAACAAAACATATTCGCACAGAAAATTCTTCCTAAAGGAGAATTTAAAAATTTCTTGATCAAACATTATTGGATGATACAGAACCTGTGTTCTGCTGCTCGCTCAAATGTCTAAACATTTGCACAATTAGAAATTCTACCTACTCTTTATCGTAAGTGATCACACATCCATAAACCAAACCATAGAATCATAGAATCATTTAGGTTGGAAAAGACCCTTAGGATCATCAAGTAAACCATTAACCTAACACTGCCAACTCCACCACTAGACCATGTCCCTAAGCGCCACGTCTACACGTCCTATCTGTAACACCCTTAGACATGTCTGTAGACTATCGTATTTCCCACCTCTGCTCCTGCCATGTTCTCCTTCCTAAACTAAACAAAGCTGATTCTCTCAGCCTTTACTCACAGTTCACATTTTCTAAGCCTCTTATCGCTCCTGTTGCTGCGATAGTGACACTTCCATGTTCATCTACATCTTACTGACAGTGCAGTGCATCCAATATTGAGGTCTGTTAGCTGTGGAGTAGACTTACAAAGAAGGAAGAGCACTTGTACTGTAAGAAATACAACAATGTACACAAATATAATTAAATTACTACATCAGATTTCAGATCTCCAGGAAATATGTGTTTTATTTACAACCTCACAGTTGATCAAGACCAATACACTTACACAATCTCCAGCTACATTAAAATATTAAAAAAACCCACCACAGCATCAGTGAGAATTATCTACGGTGGGGCGCAGGTGAAGCTACATTTTACAGTGGTGTAGTACTGAGGGGAAAATACTAAAGCGACACAACAAAGACCTAAAGCAGAGCTGGCCCTCAGTCATAAAGAAAACAGTGGAGATTATATAACCAGAAAGAAGGTTTGGAATTTGGTTTTGTTTTAATTTAAGACATAAGACAAGAGATTCACGGGACTTCAACCTTCGACTTACAGGAACTAGTGCAGCTCCTGCCGCTGATGTACCACAGAAGACATTTACATGGTAAATGCATCCAGACACCAGTTTTTCTAAACATTAGAAGAGCTACAGTCTGGTAAAGGAATGCCCAGCCAGATCCTATCCCAAACACACAAAAGCCGTGTTTTCTCTATTGAGTGAAGATGCTGTATAGAACCATTAGCTGTTAGTCAGCTGAGTTTTTTAAACACTGAAATTATTCTAAAATAGGAAATCTCTCAATCCAATTGCAGTTTCCTTTATATTTAAAATGCAACACATGGCCTATGCCTATCTGTTGGATTATCACATGAAACTGGTCATTTCCTGACCCCACTTCAAAATACAGAAATCAGTGGTCAGTACAAGACATGTATCACTGTACAACATTCAATTGTTTGAAATTGGTAAAACAGAAATGAAAAAAGCTGCAAGTACTTCTGTGCACGTTCTTGTGTCTCTTCTGTTAAAAGGATACCTTAAAGTCATGCTGATCCTGGAAGTTTCTACTCTTGTTACAGAGTTATGCAGCAGAACTGAAGTTTTAGTCAAATAATGGATCACAAACATACTGGGCAACTGTGACAACTTTTCTCTTAATATTAGATTGAAAGTAAAAAAAAACCTAAGAGTGTAGACGTTGCCAGTAAAATATGAAGATGAAACCCTTGCCTGTCCTAACCGAGCAAATGTGATGTGCGCAAGGAAGTGCCTGTCCTCATTGAGAATGTGGAAGTACACGTGGATTTTTATTTATCAGCAAGGAGACAGGCCTCCAAATCTTTCTCTTGCACACTATGACAGAAAATTAAAGTGCTCAAGCCAGATGTTTCTGCCCACAACAACTCTCTTCCTACAACAGAAAACAAAAACCTAACCAACCAAACAAAAGTTATTCCAAACAAACAAGGAATGACTTAAAGGCTGTTTGGTAAAGCAGGATTCTCTTCAAAGAAAATTTAAATGTGACTCTTGTACTTAAGCATTTATACATCACTGCAATTTGAGTGTGTGCTACAAAGGAATTTTAATTAAAATCATCCTTCTGCACAAAAAACGAAATTCTCAAATCAATGAGGAAAGCAAATAGTATTTAGCTAACATTAAAAAAATCAGTCAAGAGTGATTTCAGGTAACTGTTCCACAGCAATGCGTAAAACCATTTTTTAAAAAATAATCTTCTTTCCAGTGGAGTAGAATGTATTTTTGAAAAGAAAAGAAAGGCACATATTTTCCTTCCATAACCTTTTCCCTAATCTTTAAATATTAATTTATAAAATTAGCAAGGAGCCTGTTTAGGAGCTTTAAGGTGAAAAAATACCTTCTATTGTAAATAGGCCTTGACATTCATTCAGAACTGCTCCATGGATATTCCAAAAACTTCTGTTTTCTGTTGGAAAATGTTTTGTTGCATAAGACAGGATCTTCACAATTTGCTGCTGCCACCTGTCCTTGATTTCAGCATCAAGTATTCTGCAGGAATACATGAGGAAGCAGAAGCAAAGGGTACAAAGAGCCCAGCCCTCAGACAAGGAAGACACGCACAATTTCTTGTGAAGTCAAAACAAAGAGTTAGAATTCATGTCTCCATGCCAAAAGGAAGATTACTGTCACTCCTTGTAAGATCTAAGTGCTTGATTGTTAAAAACAGAAACTGTACAAGATAACATCCTAGTGAACACACAGTTAAAAACATTAATGCAACCCTGTTCAAAAGGCTAGGGCTCCAAAAATCATGAAACTAGACAGGAATTCTGAGAACAACCCAGAAGTTTGCAATTCTGTATTTCCACTCTACGTTTTAGGTACTTATTCCGTTCCACTCCTATAAGGGGAGTACCTAAAAAGCCTTTAAAGTATTTAGCCTCACAATATTCCTGGCAATAAAGCCATTTTCCTCCTTTTGCAGATTAATAATGGAAGCATAAAGAAATCGGGTCATCTGCTCAAAAGCACTGGAAGTCTCAAGTAAAGCACACAGCTGAATTCAAGTCTCCCAAATTCCACACCACAGTCTCGTAGTTGCTGCATTATTTTCCTCACCTTCCTTGCTTCTGAATTACAGACCACTAGAACTCACATTTTTAAATGACTTTGCTTCCACAAGCACTGAACAATCACATAATAACAAGAGAATTGTCACCGAGTATCACAACTTTAAATACCAAACATCCATTGGGTTGTGTCTTCTGGTTCAACAGCATCAGCAACAGTATTTTCCACAGTTGGCAAATTTATTGCCAAAGCTGCTCTCAGATCCATGGTGTCACGTCCTATAGGATATAAGCTAACACTACAGCCTTGTCCTTATGGAAGGGTTTTCTTCCAGCCCACCTGCATCCACAAAACTTGGCTATTTTGGGGAATATCTACTCCTCTGTCAGACACAGTAGCAGAGGTTTCAGGGAGGAAGGCAAGAAACAGGCAGAGAAAGCATCAGCATGTAAGCCCAAAATTTGCACAGGTCCTCCTCTCTTCCTAGAGAAACTGAGACGAACACCAGAAGAAGATCTCCTGTACGCACAAAGATCACAAGAAAATATTTGTAAGTACATCTTCCCCCTGTCCCTGACTTTTAAATGTGGGTTTAATTAACAAAAATAGTATTGGGAATTAAAAAAACAACCACAAAACAAAACACCACCACAATTTTATGCTGAGCTAAAAAGTTTGATTTCTTCTTTCTTAGGTGTTATAAGCTCCAAATAGCTACTGTTAGGATGAGTGAGCACGAGCTTCACACCAACCTATGCTGCCTCCCACCTTCCAGGAAGGGCAGGAACCATCACTGTAAGCCCAGTCACACAGCTGAACCTCTGCATGCCCAACCTTTGCCAAAGCCAACAGCGTTGTGGGGTACTGCAGAGGTCCCCCCAACCTTACAGGAACCGCAACACTCTGTACCGATCCCTTGCTTTCTCCAGTAACCCCATGCTTTCTCTCCCTATCTTAAAGCTACTAAGGTGCATCCAACCTTTCCTCCCACTGAAGCCACCACAGCCCGTTCCTGCTGCACAGCGCGTGCCCTCAGCCACCAAGGCCCTACAACTGCCACCCTGGTCCCAAGGCCTTGCCCTCACACGGACACGAAACTGCCGCCCAGCAGCGCCTCACACGGGCGTGTCTTCCCCGTTCCTAGCCGGCCTGCAGGACTCGCCGTGGCTTTTTGCCCCACAGTGGCTACTCCCACAGCTACAACCCACCTGAGCGTACCTGCCTAGAAGGGTAACTGTTGTCATCTGCGACTAGGAGATGCAAAGCTTTCCTCCCTGCCCTGGGCTTGCCACAGGCGCAGCGACGCGAGCAGACTGCCAGCTCCCCATGGGACCCCAAGGGAAAGGAGGGGAGAAGGGACAGGTCACCCACACTGGCCCCGGGCCCCACAGCTGACCCCCGGGTTCCAACCGACA
>NW_009187254.1:0-3512 GCF_000690835.1 Fulmarus glacialis
AGTTTTTTACCCAGCAAAGAGTATGCCCGACCAAGCCACGAGCAGCCACTTTCTCCAGGAGAATGCTGTGGGAAATAATGTCAAAGGCTTTACTAAAGTCCACACTTTACATCCACAGCCTTTCCCTCATCCATTAAGCGGGTCACCTTGTCATAGAAGGAGATCAGGTTAGTCAAGCAGGACCTGCCTTTCACAAACCCATGCTGACTGGGCCTGATCACTTGGTTGTCCTGTACGTGCCGTGTGATGGCACTCAGGATGATCTGCTCCATAATCTTCCCTGGCACCGAGGTCAGACTGACAGGCCTGGGGTTCCCCAGATCCTCCTTCAGGGCCTAGGCCCTTCTTGAAGATGGGTGTCACATTTGCTAACCTCCAGTTAACTGGGACCTCCCTGGTGAGCCAGGACTGCTGATAAATGATGGTGAGTACTTCCGCCAGCTCCCTCAGTACCCTTGGGTGGATCCCATCAGGCCCCATAGACCTGTGTGTGTCTAAGTGGTGTAGCAGGTCGCTAACCATTTCCCCTTGGACTATGGGGGGTTCATTCTGCTCCCCGTCTCTGTCTTCCAGCTCAGGGAGCTGGGTACCCTGAGAACAACTGGTCTGACTATTCCTCCCTCTGCACAATGTGGGGCTTGGGCTCTTGCTTCTCTTTGCAAAGGTCATATCTTCCGTTCATCCTCTCTGATGCTACTGTAGGCTCAGCTCCTCTGTTGTTCCTTCAACTGGTTGCTCACCTGGTGACTTGACCAGGGCCCACTTCAGCAGGTGACACTGCTGTAGCCCCAGCTGTGTTCTCAGGGAGGAGCACCCAGCACTCTTTGCAGCCTGGGACCTGTATGGCTGCATCCTCCTTCCAAGTGCTGTCTGGAGGTGGGCCTCTCACAAATGCATCTCATAGCTTCAACTTCCCATACTAGGGACACAGATCACATGTTACACACATGACTGTGGACAGTCACCTCACAAATATAGGTTGATTGCAACTCCTTTTGAATTGTGTTGGTCTTCATTACATGATTACAGGCAGCGGCTTGCCATTGTGTGTCAAAGGGACCTTAGGCTGTGTGGCCTCCTACCCCTTTCCCCATGTCTTCTCTTCTCATCCCTCTAGTCTGTTCATAGCCCTTGCCTCTAAGAATGAACTGAGATTGTGTAGGCAAGGACACTTTTGTTTTCAGAATCGCTACGTGTTTTACTGCTGAAGTTTAATGACAGTGAGTAAGATATGGGTATGCTGGGAGAGAAAAGAAGTCTCAGTTCACACTACTGTGAAGAATTGAATTCCACTGCGTTTAAAGGGTTGCAACTGTATGTTTCCTAATTTTCTATGTGCCTGGCCAGAGATCTCAGGCTATTACTTGCAAAAGCCTTGAGAACTCACAGTAAGAGCAATGGGATCTGCATTTTTGCATATGAAGGGCTATTCATTGCAAGTACTTTGAATAAACCAGATCCAGAATGCCTCAGATTAGGCAACCAAAATCAGCAGGTATTTTGAAATGTACTCTCTGTGTGGAGCAGCCCCTCATCTACAACAACAGTAAAATAACTTGCTTTGTGAGACACATGCGTGCACTGTAGTGAGGAAAACTCATAAAAGAATTCACAGCTCTGTCTTCAGAACAATATGTAATAAATCAGTTTGAGGGCCACACACTGAGTAACAAAGGGAAAACAGTACTGAATTGTTGTTCATTAAGTGAGCATCGTTCATCTGATGCACCAAGGGAGGCAGGAGTGCTGCTGGATAAAAAGCCTGTGACTATATAATGACGCTACAGCTTATTCTAAGGGTCAGTGAAGGAAGAACATGAATTCCATGATATAAACTGTAGTATTAGTACATTATGGAGAGCTTAAGCTAGACATAAACTTCATAATCAGAAAAGTTTTTGCCTTTTTGCTGAATGCAGACCAACCTCAGAATACCTCATACCACTTTATCAATATACAGCACAGCAACACCCTGCACTGTTGCTTTTTTAGCTGTCGTTTCAGAGTTACATCACTAATTGTTCAACAGCCTTCCCTGCTCACCACCATTTCCCCATTCATTTTTCCATCCTTCATGCTTTAAAGACCTTAATTCATCTGAGGAAGATGATGACAGTGATGAAAGCATAACTATTCAAAAGGAGGCAGTAAGATCATCAGACTTGTCAGCTGGAGGAGATGCTGGCTTTCTGGGGGCTAGCATTTGTGGCTTTGTGTCTGTCAAACTTGGTCACTTTTATGAGGCTGAAAGCCTGACCTTAATCTTTTCTGCCTTCTTGCTGCCTATTTCTGAATGGTTACATTTTCATCATTGTCATCATCTTTCTCTAACTCGAGTGAACTTGAGTTATCTATCAAGGATGAAGGATGGAAAAAGGAGGTAATGATGACAGTTAGCAATCTGTGACAGATCATACTGAAACATCTCAGAGGCCAAAAAGACAGCATCTCCTCCAGTTGATGACCCTGCTTCTGACTTTTCACCTTCCATACCATATAGACTGACCTCATGTATTTAAATTGCACTTAAGTCCCTGTATGCATCTTCTTTCTATTACATTCATTCTTACGGGAAAAATTGCTTTGCTGTCTGCTGACTTGCTAATCACTGCACTTTTTAAGAACACAACCTTCACGGATGGAGGGGTAAGGTTGTATCAAAGTACCCAGAAGGATAACTGCTTTGTGACGTTGGGGTAGATGAACATAATGTTACACTAGTATTTGTCACCAACCTCCTAAGTCTGCTGATACAAGGAAGTAAGTAATCTTTTATCATTCCAGGCAAAGTGGACCCGTGGACCAGTTCAGTTTAATCCATCAGTGAAGGTGGTTTCAGCTAACCTACTTAACTTTGCCAGTGGCGTAGGGAGCACTCTTACACCTAATTTTGCAGGAACCTGTAGAGGTAGTAACCTCCAGATGGTGGGCAGTGATAACCAACTAAGGGCAGAACCACTAGAGCTAAAAGTGGACAACTTCCTAAGGATCTATAACAATGATCCATTGAAGTTGGCCTTTTCTACCGGTAGGAAGCAGAATAAACTATAGAGGGAATAGAAACCCAGTTTAGATTGTGGTTTTTTTCTTAATGGATTCATAACAGTCCAAAGACAGGAACTGAATGCATTTACCTGCTAATGTCAGGTATCCAGCTCTATGAGTGTTACAAAGACTCATGAATCCAGGTTTCCTTTAGCACTCGAGGTCACAGTGCTGTGGGGTCTCTGCTGGCTCCCTGTCCTAAGAGATAAAGGAATAATATACATTGTAAATGTCTCCTTCCAAAACAGAGGAATACTTTATTTTGGGACACACAAGTACAAGTAGGAGAAGCCACTTCCCATCATCTTCACACCACATGTTCTTGGAGAACTCAGTATTTTGTAAACATTTTTTTCTCCTATCCATTCTTACGCAGGAGAAATGTAATTAGAGGTTAGGATAAAGAAGGCTCTAAGCAAGCAAAACAATCCAGCAAAGCCTTAGAACAAGCTTTAGTAATTCCTGCT
>NW_009187254.1:3543-15067 GCF_000690835.1 Fulmarus glacialis
GAAATAAGCAACTGATTCTTTACTAATGTTGCACCACAGGAAGGGTGCAAGAAAAACAACAGAGATCTTGGGCTGATGTCAGTGTTTTCCATGACAATAGTTAGCTTGAGGTAGTCTTTCTAGCAGTCAGGTCTTATTGCAAGATTTCATCTATTACTGGTGAGAAAGAAAAGAGAACACCCACAGACACTCTCTTCTGGGAAGTGGGCAAAATGATGGTCTGGTTTTCTTCCAGCAAATAAAAAAACAGCAGCTAGATTTCAGTCTGCTGTAGAGATTTCTCACAGGCAGATTCTCCCTCAGTGGAATCAGGTTAACTCCTTTTGCTTGTTCAGTGTTTTCTTTTAAAAACTGTATTACTTTACACAGGAAATGTTCAGTATTTACAAAATAGTCCTAAAAAATGACAAATTTGACATATTTGTACTGAGACATACAATAACCCCTGAGTATCTAGAGTAATAAGGGCTCCATTACTTCAAATTATGAAGAGAAAAACTTTGAAAACATGGTATCCAAGAGAAAGGTTGTGGATAGTATGACACAGATGCCTCTGAGTAGCTCTGCATGGAGGTGGTTCAGGCTGAGCTGATCTTTTTAGTGTTAGCTCTGGCTTGACATTGCTACTTAGAAGTAGATGTTGTACAGAAGCCCTGCTGGCTCTTCCTCGTGCTTCCCAGTACTGCAGGGAAGATTTATTACTTTATTACTAGAATCCCACACTAGGGCTGGCTTAGAAATTCACACAATGGAGGTCACAAGTAAATAAGCCTTCTGGAACCTAAAGATCAAGGGAGATGAGCACAGAGGTCTCTTGCAGAATGACTCTCACCTGAAAGTGAGGGTTGATGCTGAGACTGACCTGTTAGAGCCCAATGCAACCAAACTGGACTCATGCAGAACCCTTCTGCACTGATAAAGCCTACCTCTGCAGTATCCTTCTCTGGCTGTGTATGGAACTAGCTCAAGGGACAGCTACACTAAATCTGTAACCATGATGGTGCTGAAAGCCGAACAACTGTATTCGTTTACGTGAGTGCTGCACCAGTAAGCATAGACAGAAACAGGTTGGCTCTTAATGACACCAGCTCTGCACCTGGGACATGGTTAAAATCTGTACGACAAATAACCTCGATAACTGAAGGCTGAGTTCAGTGACGAGTATTGCATATTTTTATGATGAGCTTTAAAATATTACTGATGTTTCACTGAAGTTCATGCATGTAAAAGCTACAAAGCCCGAAGAACTCAAGACTTGCATGTTCTAGGACAGACCAGCAAGTGTTGTCTGCAAAAGCAAGACACAGTGAGGTCAGCTTTCTACAGGTATGGCAAGAAAGAATGAATATGTGTGTCACATCACTTCTTAATTGTCTTTGAGTAGTCTCTCTGGGTTGTAGATTAACTATACCATAGACAAGTGCCAGACTGATTGAAACTACCAGGATTTATTAACTAAGGACAGAACGGTACTAGCATGACTACACTGCTGCTAGGGTAGGTTTTCAACAGGTTAATCCCTGGAGCTCCAGAAACCCACAAACAATATCCTGCTATTGCCCCATACTATTCTTTGCAAGAAGTTTCTTTTAACAAGAGCTTATAAAGACAAACTTTACCTAGCTATTGTATATGAACAATATATATCAGTAGATGGAGAGGAAAAAAATGACCCTGACAGAAAACAGTTATGATGGAAGAAAGTGAAAGACAGGCAACAAAGGATAACCAGGTAGAGATGTGTTATTTTGCTTTTTTTTTTTTTTTTAAGTGTAGGAGGGAAGAAACTGTGAAGCAATGAGAAAGAAACTTCACATTTTTTAAGGCTTTTTCCCTGTAGGATTCAAAAACATTTCAAGTAATGTTTGATTCAAATGGAAGCCCAACAGTTCTTTAAAAAAAAAAAAAATTAAAGCATTTTTTTCCAATAAAATAATTTTCATTTAAAGCAAACTGAACTGCTCTAATCTTTAACAGAAAACCCTTATTAGGGACACGCAAGTTGAAGTCCTTCCCCACTCCCATGAAGACCAAACCAAAGCAGTTCAGGATGGTTTGTCATGAGATTGTCACCTAAATACACTTTCCCCAAAGATCCTCCATCTTGGGTATTCCCTCCCTCACATTCTAAACTTGGGAGTGAAAAATTCCAAGTTTCTTTTTTTGGCATATTTTCCTACCTTTCCTCCTTTCACACATGCTGCTCTCTCTTTAATGAGATAAAACACAAGTCTTAAACAGAGCTTTGAAGAGCAATGTGTTGGTGTCTTTCTAAAGCACTTTCACTGCCTTGCCTTACTTATTCAACTAAATCTAAATGCTGTTGCCAGTTATTTATTCGGGAATAACTCAAAATAGAATGATTCAGCTTATGCAGCTGGCACAGATTTGGGAAAACTGATAGGCTGAACTTGATCAGATTTTTATCAGTTAAAATATATTAAGCTTTTTAAAACAAAAAAAAAAATTGCCTAATATAGGTCAATGCAAAAGCCCATGTAATGACAAGGAAAAGTTATTTTTGGATATTAATGTATTGTCTATCAATTCTAGATTGTCCTTGTTTAGCAAAAAAACAGAAGAGGCATGCCACAGCACTTATGCATGAACTAGAGCTAGTGCTCTTTAAACAAAAGGATCAGCATGAGAGCACTGAGCATATTCTAAAACTAAAATCATTAAAAACGCTGTTGGAGTCTTAAATATTTATTTTAAGGCTGAATCTAATTCTAGCTTTCAGAAACTCAAGATTGTTTACCAAAAAAGGCATCAGATTGCTTAGTTTCTTTGCGATAAGCCATTTATTTCAATATTAATTAACGGTAATTCAATCAACCAAAACTTGACATATTCAGAACCAGCTGTTCAGAATTATACTCCACAATTTTCCAGATTCCAGCAAGAAAGGTAGGAACAAAATTATCTTTTTCTTTTCCATATTGTCTATAATGATTACAGAATAGCAACTACAGGAAAGAACAGTTCTACCTCTCTGAATGAAATATATATGAGAAGGAGCATCCTCTTATTGCTGCAACAAAATGATATCATGGGCCATATGTTCAAAGACTGGTTAAATATTCAAGAGTTTTCTGAACTTGCAAAGGTTCATTCTGTGAAGGTCTGCAAAGTCATACATTCAAATCCCAAAGAAACACTAGCGGAAAACATTAAACAGAATATATTTGACTTGGACTGGAGCATAGCCTATGCAACTATCTATATTTCAATTGGTGTTTTGGATTTTAGCTGACAGAGAGACTTAGTTAAATTCAGTTAAATGCAAGAAAGAGTTCCCTATGAAAACAAGAAAGAGAGAAGAATATGTCTGTCAATTTTAAGACCCTTTGAGCACCAGTTCAGCAACTCTATTCGAGTCCTTGGATTCAGACAGACATGTTCTTCAACTACAGTTGTACAAGCTAATAAAATTTTTGGTAAGGCCTCTGAAAACAGAGTCCTGACCAGATAAAGTTGTGATGAACAGTCACAAAACAAGTGTTTTTCTCATTTTAACTGAACTAGACAGAACAATTAGTTATTGAGGAAATACTCCGGGAAAACAGAATAGAGTTCATTATGTATACAACAGATTGGCAAGACATCAAAATTAAAATGTCATGAAAACTTACAGCAATCTAGGCAAGTAGAAAAAACAATCTTGTCAAAGAACTGATACAAGTAAAATTCAACGTTAGAGAATGACCATATCCACTTGGAAGATTCACCCTTTTGAAACAAAACCAGCTGAAAGTACATGAAAACCTTGAGATACATGAGGCAGTTGATAAAAAATTAAAGCAATACAATACAGGTTTTTCAAATTATAAAACCCAGGCCTGGTTAGCCGGTCAATCTCTTTTATTGGCAAAGCTTCCCTAAGGCTAATCTTGAGAATCATCCATAAGTATTCCATTTAGCTACATTGCAAGAGGAAAGAAAAATACATAAAAAGAAAAAAATCCCACTGCTTTAACAGCTGAGTCATGAAGATACTCTCTCAGAGAAGGATAGAATGTTCATAGCCTGATTCCTGAATATGTTTCATTGTAATAATGAGATACAAACAACAGATTGTATGGACATTTTATAACTGTTGGCAAGGTATCACAGCATCATTTATGTAGGATCAGCTTAATTTACATAATTTTACCTGTTCCATTCACTTCCGTGACCCATAGATGATGACCTGAAATGGAATAAACATATACTTTCTGACTTTACAATAGAACAACTATTTTGCAAGCAAAATGTAACTTCCGTGCTGGGCAAGACCTAATGATTTATTCACCTTCTTTTGATAGTAGTTGACATCTAGTACTTCACAGAGAAGCAAAAATTTGTCTTTCCAACATTAGATTACCTAGCTGCAGGCCTTTTTAGTCAGCACATTATCCAGTCACTTCAAAAATTCAGCCTGTGCCTGAATTTGGGATGTCCTTCTGATCTCCGTTCCACAAATTAAGCATTTCATTTTGTACTAATGTGTTAAAAATAATCTAGGTATCTTGTGGAGCGATCCCTTCTTCTAACCTTTTATCACTGTAATATTATACATGAATGAAAATGAGACTGATTTACTATGTTTTTCATATTCTTTATGTATCACATCGATGTTCCTTCCTGGGTTCTATTATATAAACATTGTTTACTGTCCTCAGAAATACCACCACATTTCTAAATCATTCATTCAATAAAATTGCTTAGCAGACATGTTTACCATCCACTGATTTGTTATGTAGGCTTGTCTGAATTTTAAAAATGCTGATCACCTGCAGCTCCTACAGACTTCTTCAGAAATCAGAAGCAAGCTTCATTTTTTTTCCTCCAAAGACTTACATCTACACAGTGAAAGTTGGCATGTTTGTTTCCCCACAATTTGGCACTGCGTGTTAAAGGAGATGAAAACATTATCTTCCTAAACCAGCTAAATTTAGGGTGAAATCTTTGACAGTTCTTAAAAGGTCTGAATGCCTTTCAAGGCAACTATCACGTTTTGTCAAGTTTCAGAGTTGGTTTGCATATTGTGGCATTTTTGTGTAAATCCTGCAGCATCTTCTTCTTACTTGGAGGAGATAGATAAAGAAGTTATAACTAAATAGAATGTTTCTTAAGAAGTTTTCAGATCAAAGATACAACCCAATTATTTGGCAATAAACTGGTTATTTGACATCATCGGTGTGCAACACTTAAGGACTACTTTAGTTTCCAAGCAGCTATCCACAGATAGTGAACATTTAACAAAGGTATTCGTTCATTGTTTTTCTACCCATCTCATCTGAAATACCATCTTGAGCCATAAACATCTACAATATAAATTGGGAAGCATATATCAAATTAAAACTCAGTTCCTCCTGATTTTCAGGATGAATGGTGCTATACGTAACAAAGAAAATATACAAGAGGTTTGTTTTTTGGTTTTTGTTTTTTTTTTTTTTCTTACATTGCCTGATTATTTACATCTCTTGGTTTGGAGAACTAGACTGCTGCCCTTTCAATGGCTTTGGATAAAACACTGGAAACATGGAGGGGAGAAGGGGGAGCAGGGACAGAGCATGCCACTACTAACTAGAAAGTATGGAGAAAGAAAGTATCATTAATAATTAGAAATGAGATGATGGATGCCACTCAAAAACTACACGCCAGAAATTGCCTTTTTGTCTGTTAAAAGAGTTTGGCAAGCAAGACATTCAAAGACCTGGAAGAAAACCAGGAAATATCAGATTCTTAGTTGTGCACAATGTCAAGTATCACTTCACTAGTTTTCACTGATGAATTCAGAGGAACATTTGACACTCAAACAACTTTTAGACAATTGATGGCTTTTGAGGAGGGCTAGGACAGTATGTATCCCATGACAGACAGCATGCTGCACAGACAGATGCTAGCAGGGGACTTAAAAATTTCAGTTGCCTCTCACCAACATTTTTGTGCCTGAGTAGGAACTTCATGTAAAAAAGATTGCCTAGTTACTTTGTAGAAAGTTAGGCATATAGTTAGGATCAATTCTGAATACTCAGGTTAAGAATATTCCCAAAGCTAGATTTAGGCACAGAAGGTTGCTTGCTTTAATTGATGAAAAGCAGATACATTTGCAGAATTTAGTTTCAAGTTCTACAGACAATTCAAGGCAGAAGACCCTTGCTACCCCCTTAGTTAAATTTAAATTTTTTTTTTGTGAATATTCTTTTTTTGTGATGATTAAAGTCTTTACCTCCCATTTGAGATTCTAAGAATTCTTCCAGCATGGCTGCAAGGTTTTTTTCATTGCATTATGCAACCAGATGTGATCTGTGATTCTATTAGAAAGAGAGTCAAATGTCTATTGTCTGGTCCTCGTACAGTACAATTCTTACTGTTTTTTTCCCCCAAGATTTCTTTGTTTCCATTTTCACTAATACTGTCATCTCCAGAGAAAGCTTCATAAATACAATCTGTCTTACACAGATAAAGTTATGCTGAGTTGTGCTGGTTTCCCCAGATATCTGGGATATAAAAGGAAAAAACAAAAGAAACCTACTTAGCAATTATTCTTCTCAGCACAGTCTTGAAAAACTCAAGGGACAGGCCATTTGCAGACTGCCATAAATAGACAGAAGGAACATACTACAGAGGGAGCATTCTCTTACCATCCATGCCACCAGTGCGATAACCATAGTTGTACAAGAGGTAAGGAAGCTCAAAACTCCAAGTTTACTGCAGAATCACATGTAGTGGATTTTATACGGGAGAAACTATGCCACCCAGTGGAAGTTTAAAATTAAAGAAGAAAAAGTGCTGGGGGAGAAGAGTGGGGAAAAGATTTCCCTGATATTTCAAATTCAGAAATAAAAAAACTATTTAGCTAAACAATTTACCAGCAAAAGATAAAAAAATTATATGAGGAAACTACTATAAGACTCATAGCTGAGACCAGACAAAAAAATCTTCATGTTAATTAAGACTTCCTAAAGACATCTCACTGGACTTTGCTTGAAGTTCAGTCTGCCATGAGAAGACCTGCTGGAATATGGTGCAGCATCTGTCAGCCTGGGGTTTCCCTTCCAAGGAAATTACTAGGGAGTAGAGAGAGAGAGGACTCAGTGAGCCTGGTTCATTACAGAACACAGAATCAAGGTACAGGTTTAGGGCAAGTCCAGACCCAGGGGGACACAGGCACATCCAGGGCCACCAGACATATCCAATATGATTTGCTAAAAAGAACAGTCTATATCAATATAAAATATTGACCTAAAATATAAAATATTGGTGTAAAAATAATATATATTTTACATCAATATAAATATTGATATAAAAAGACACAGTCTACATAAATCTAAAAATATTGAATACCAAATCATTATGTTTATGAATTACTTACATTGGTAGAGTTTTAAGGAACAAGTATTGAGTACCATACTGCATAGAAATTTTTGGATTTCAATGGCAAGAAACTCTTAGTTCCTGAAGTAACATTCTAAAGAACTTGTTTCTTTCCTGTCAGCTTGCCCACATTTCTCTCTTCTTTCTCTTTTGTAACTGTTTTGTTCCTTTCCTCATACACAGTTCCATATTCTAATGAAGCCATTTCACAAAGCCTTCACAGGTATTCAGGTGGGGCTTCATTTAAAGGATCTGGGTAACGGTAGTTATCTAAAAGGGAGAGCCCCAAACCAGGAACTATTTATTACATCATACAAAATCAAGTACTTTGCAAAATAGTTATTTCTCACTAGGATGACCTGGAACTTTCTTTTGTTCCTTTAATGGATGACTAATCTTATGCTGAAGTTTGGTATTATGATTTCAAATTAAACCTTAATATTGGAAAACGAAGTTATAGAAAAGCTGACAAAGGTAATTGTATTCCATGAATGAGGCAGCCTACCTAAGTTATCATCTCAACAGAGTAACTGCTGGTTTTGACTGGGATAGAGGTAATTTTTTCCACAGTAGCTAGGATGAGTGGGGCTATGTTTTGGATTTGTGCTGGCAACAGTGTTGATAACACAGGGATGTTTCAGTTACTGCTGAGCAGTGCTTACACGGAGCCAAGGCCTTTTCTGCTTCTCACCCCACCCCACCAGCGAGGAGGCTGGGGGTGCACAAGAAGTTAGGAGGGGACACAGCTGGGACAGTTGACCCCAACTGACCAAAGGGATATTCCATACCATATGACGTCATGCTCAGTGTATAAAGCTGGAGGAAGAAGAAAGAAGAGGGGGGACGTTCAGGGTGATGGCGTCTGTCTTCCCAAGGAACCGTTAGGTGTGATGGAGCCCTGCTTCCCTGGAGATGGCTGAACACCTGCCTGCTGATGGGAAGAAGTGAATGAATTCCTTGTTTTGCTTTCTTGCGTGCGTGGCTTTTGCTTTACTTATTAAACTGTCTTTATTTCAAACCCAAATGAGTTTTCTCATTTTTACTCTTCTGATTCTCTCCCCCATCCCACCGGGGGGAGTGAGTGAGTGGCCGTGTGGCATTTAGTTACCAGCTGGGTTAAACCATGACAGTAACTCCCTAGAACTTCGAAGTAAAGACAGAGGACAAGTAAATGCTTGGAAAAGAAGTGCTCCTATGAAAATGCAGTTAAAATATTTTCTGCAGACAAAATAAAGAGAGTTAGGTTTGAAGCCTCTGTATTTCATTTTCTCCTATCTCTATTGCTTTGCAGATCATCATCTATGATCACATTGAAAAAGCTTATTTTGCCAAAGCACTTAAAAATCCAACAGTTTACATTTTATTTGAATATATTTTTCATTCATGTGTCACATTCACTACTAGCCTATAAGACACTACTGTCAGTGCCGCTTGTTACCCATACAGTTAGCAGAACTGCTATTTGGACATCATGCAACATCTAAAAAGCACCATTTCAGGCTCTTGCTAGTATTTATTTTCTTCTTCATATTCAGAAATACATGTATTCCTCTAATCCTGTCATACCTAGTCCTGTCATATTGTAGTAGTGTACTTATTAAAGCATCGCAGTGAGTAACCAACAATTTTGCATTTTAATACAAATACCTACACACTCTCCCAAATGTTGCCTACCTCATATGCAAAATGTGAAAGATTAAGTGATGTGTACGTATATAACTAGAAGGCACACTGAGTGCTAAACTATCATGTTTGGCATTTAGTTTCTTTTTCTACATAATTTCTAATACAGACTATCATTTTGATTATTCATATACTCAATCTTGTGAAGAGAAAAGAGGAAAAGCTCAATGATAATCTAAAAAAAGCTCTTTAGAAAAGAAATTTATATTTATACATTCGAGTCTTCTCTTTTACACATTCAAAGTGAATTTCACAGTATTGAGTCTCTAACTTTTTAAAAGTCACATAAAAAATGTGTATGTTCACAGTATATTAAATATATCATCCCTTAAATGAATACACGTAATTATTAGAATCAGGGAAACTATTAGAAACAAGGAAGAAACAATGTCAAAAAGCTTATATCACAAATCAATGGTCATTGCAGTTATTATAGAATTATGTTTTAAATAAGGAGCTGATTAAAGTAAGAGAGACTCTTAAAAAATACTATACATACCTTTCTTATCAAGTTTGTGGCAGGGTTCTTCTGGGAGTGAGTACAACCTAGAAATTTTGGGTTTTTTTCTTGGACCTATAGTTGCATTAAAACAAGAAGTCTTAAAATTAATGTACTGTGTAAGAGCATCATACTTAAACATAAAATACAAACAGAGATGCCTGCCTCTTTGGGTGTAGCTGCATTGTTTCCTCCAGTGCCCATGTAAGAAGTAATGCCCATGCCAAAGTAAGAAGTTCCTGTTTTCCTTCCTGTCTAGTTAAGGGATTTCACTCCTGTACTCCTATGTCTCCTAGGTATGTGCTGAATCTGTAAGCCAGTCTTAAGCAAAATAAACAAAAAATAGTTGCTTCAATTCTCAGTTGGGATAAGCTTCATTTCCTTTATTTTTCTGGTGAAGTGCTTAGAAGATGAAGGATTTTGCATGATGGCCAGTATGGCTTCTTATCTATATAAAGTTGCAACCAATTTCCTAGTCAAATTCCAGGCTGGGAAATTACACTTCAGCAAACTGCAGTGATTTCTGTATTACTAAACAGAGTGTTAAAGCCAAACCAAAGATGACAGAATTTTCTACGGTATGTTTTGTATTAGCAAACAATGCACCACCATGGCAATAACAAAAACTATTTTTGTAGAAACTCATCTTTCAAAATACAATTCTATTGTATTTTACACAGATTCTTTTCTCACCTTACCCTTTCCAAAATTTTTCCAACTCTTAGGATGCAGATATACAGCACAGCAAAAGGGAGGTTGACGGGCACTCCTCTGGCCCTAGTGAACCTGTCTAGAGAATTAAACTCAAGCTATTCGCTGTTTCTCTCCCACTTTCCTGCAGCGGCCTGATATCTGATATTCCCTTCCTATATAATAAAATCTTTATTCCCCCGTATGCCATATGACAAATTACTTACCTCCAGTTTTCCATCTCTCCCCTCCACCATGCATGCCTGCAATCCTCCCAGTGCCCAACTTCCAGGATTCTTTTGCACCCACCTGCAGATCTATCATCACAGACACAACTCCCACACAGAGAGAAGTAGTCTTTCTGAAAAAGTGGTATGAGAGGACCAGATTTTTATTTTAACTTCTATAGTGAAGAAAACATGTGGTCATGCTCTTTTTCACCATTATTCCCTTTCCGCCAAAACCAGAATGGATGACTTGCATGGGCACATAGTTGTCAGTTATTTCACAGTTTATATTTATCACAAAGAACAGCTTTGAAGTGTAAACTGTTCTATTGTTTCAGTGGGTGGAAACCGAGACACCGAAGATGAAGTCAACATTAGATTACCTAACGTGTAAAACAAGCACATAAAAAGAAGAGGTTTTATGAAGACCATAAGAAAGGCTAACATATGCACCGGTCCTGAAACACGCACAGGGGAAGGAATGTATAAAGGCGTAGCAAGACAGTGTGTTCTGCTTCAAAGGAATGGGTAATCATGAACTCAGCCTTGAAAGACATCTAATGAATAGACAACTGAACAGTTGTTTGCCTGTGAATTATCTAAACCCTGAACACTCCTGGTAGAAGCAGTACAAAAGGTGAGAAGGGTTGAGCTCAACTAGTTCGATTTTGTTGGGTAAATATTATGAACACAACAGTGGCTTCTTGTTACTGTGACCATGTAAAGGAAGGAACCGAACCTCTTTGGATAGTGAAGTTGGTATAGATGGTACTGGAGAAGTTATTTTGCTGCTACTTGGAACACATGGGGTCTCATAAATGTATCTTATCTGTTTTTAGAAAGCTAGGAATATTTCTGCCAAGTGGCAGAAAGGACAACAAATTAAAAAACAAGCCCCCACTTTATAGTAGGATCCGAACTAGTCAAAGGAACATTCTAAGAAATGGCAAAAATAAGGGAAACTCTAGTCTGCTAATTAGAGCACTAGATTTCAAGCCAGACCTCAGTTTTGAATTGATGTTAAGACTACGGAAAAGTTTTGTACAAGACAAAAAGCTACTTA
>NW_009187255.1:0-5102 GCF_000690835.1 Fulmarus glacialis
TCTACTTCTGAATCATCAGTTATTTGCAAATAAATTAACTGGGTGACCCTGGGTCGCTTCTATGCCTGGAATAGTATCAGCAATAGAACTGAGGAGTCAACTTAAACAAGGGCGAGCACTGGAAATAAGTAGTTCTGTGTGCTTACGTAGGAATGCAAAGGTTTTTCCCCAACCTAACTCACCCATTACAGCTCCTCTTGTGTTACTTCAAGTAAATCAGGATGCAATTTCCCCACATTCCTCCTCCAAGTTAGGCGGAAGCCTATAGGCAAGTTTTTCATTATTTCACCAGCTGTTTCAGTTTCTCAGGCCTGCTGTAAACTACGGTAGGTTTTATAACTGACAAAATCTGAGATTGAGACGAGTCATTTGCTTATTTTAATGTATTTCATACAGCACCTCATCTTGTCTCCCAAGCAAAGCTTCCACGTAATTGAATTGAAATTTCCCCCAGTTATCTGGGGGAAGTTCCTCCTGTTAAGTTCCTCCTACAAAGGTGCCAAGATCCCATGGGAAACGCGGTGCTGGTTCTTCCTGAGCTGTTCCTGGCCACACGCTGCACCATGGGAGGGGACAGCGCCGTGCAAACCCTCTGCCCAGAGCAGTGCAAGGGATGCAGCCAAGTGCCATTGCTGGGCACAAAGGGTTGCTTTCACCACTGAGCTGGTGGCATCCACGCTTCGTCCTCTAGTCCTATGTATGCAAATAGAAAGTCTTAAGCTGTCTGGCAATTTATTCCCCAGTGATTCTACCAGAAGAGGGAAGGAAAAAAAAAAAGAAAAAAAAAAAAAAATCCCTTAGATTCACGGTTTCAGACTGATTTTTCTGCATATACTTTGTTCCCCACTTTAAAACCACCAGGTTACCTTTCTCCTGGAGAAAATAAACAACTGAATTTCAAACCAGACTCAATGACCAACATGACATTGTGAAGGACATACCAATAGTTGTCATCTCTCCAGATGAGTTGTCACGTATTTATAGAAACATTTTCTCCCTGGCACAGCTTAAACTAAGTACTGTATCTAATTTCCTCCGGAGAAATGTGTTGGAGAAATCAGTAAGATAAGTCTGTCATCATAAATAGTAATAAATAACTACTCTGGCATAGTTGCTTATTTAGCATAGTTATTTGAATATTAATGGTTTTTACAGGTATGCCTACATGGTAAAAGTCCACGATGGTAATATCTCAAAACAAAATACAGGATTCCACAGCCTTGATCACAAGGCAGAATTTGGATGAGGTTACTAAAGACAACTATATACAGAACAACCAGAACCTTCCCTGTGATACCAGAGACTTCAGAGACCTGCTCATTGAGAGCACCGAAGCCCAAATCACCTCGGAGCAGACAATTAACGCCCAGTGACTACAGTGAGACTGAATAGGCAGGAGAGTGGTGTCAAAGATGACGTGGGACATAACTAGGTCCTGCTGGGATGAGCCCAAGCAGATCTGCTTCGCCAGAGCGTGACTGCCTGGGAGATTGCAGGTCTCGGAGTGAGACCGCAGGAGCTGCAGAACCCATCTCGGCTCTGCTCAGCTGCACCGCACTGGGTTATTGCATCTGCTATAAAAAGACATTTAGAAAAAAAAAAATAGGACTGCCTTCATTCTCCTTTGATTCTCTGGCTTTACTTTTTAGCCACTGGTTCTCACTGTAAAAGTAACTTACTTGGCACCTGGCATTTTCACCCCATGGAGGTAAGTGCAGGTGGCTCTCCTGCCCTGCGCTGCCAGGGAAGGCTCAGCTGAGTCAGGAGCTCAACGCAGGCTGCAGAGAGCTAACTTGGACATTGCCATTTCACAGGCTCACCCAGGTCCTGCCTAAAGACCTTCTTTGCAAAGCCACGTCTACGTAGCATTGCGGCACGCAGCAGCTCGGCGCAGCTGCACGGCCCGCAGATGTGAAAGACGCAGCAGAAGAGAAGCTGAGCCCAGCACCTACCGGAGGCTTTGTTCCAGTCGCTGCAGCTCTCGCTTTAAATACCCCAACCTGTTTGATTTCCTCCTAGAAAACCCTCCCGAGCAGCCAGCCCTGCATATCAAGCCTTACCTAAAGTGCTGCTGACATCTGCATCCCCCCCAGCTGGGATCACGAGCCTGACCCGCGGATGCTGCCCTCCCTGAAGAGATGCTTCAGAGTATGTGGCAAGAGATGTGCTGGAGAGACGAAAGATTAGCTAAAAGGACATGAGATTAAAGGAGTTCAGGAGAGTGTTTATTCACTTTAGAATATTTTTAGTGAGTGCTGTGATGTCCCCTGCCCACCCCCGTTCCCTCTCGGTCTCTCTTGCTGCGCTGCCTTCAAGCACCTTCCTGCCCTTTCTCGCCAATCCCGTCATTTCCAGAGTCCTTTTTAAGTCCAGTGGCGATGCAAAATTCCCACTTCATCCTTTGCCTTCAGAACTAACGAGGGAAACCTGAATGTTTCCTCATGGTGCAAGGGCACACGCAGCTGCGTCCTAACAACCGGCTGGTGGGAGAAGGAGCCGCCGGGACCCCGCCGTCGGGATGAGAGCCTCAGCAGCCCCGCGCCACCAACCCAGGGGGCCCGGGGTACCCTTGCTTGACCTTCCCTTGAAGCTCCTAATCTCCAGCTACGGGGAGCGTAAGCAGCGGTGGTGCACGGGAAGAGTGAAAAGACAGGAAGAGCGCTGGAGGAAAGCTGAGGGACCCAGCCCAGATCCTCCTCGGCTTGGCTGGCGGGCGGCTTTCACAGGGGACTTTTTCATAGAGGAGGATGTTTAGTCCAGAAGGGCAGAGGATGAAAGAGCAGCTAGCACAAACACCCAAACAAATTAAATTACGCAGAGGAACCTGCCAAAGACTGTATTTTCTGCTGCAGCTTGACCCACTTCAGTGTTTATTTTTAGTCTCATTTTGTACAGGAGCAAAGCTCTCGAGATCTCCCCATGTACACGTGCATCTCCTGCATGTATCCATGCGAGTCTACTTCTCCCGGGCTGGTTTCAGCCACGGAGCTGGGATGGCAAAGAGGCGAAGTTCCTGCAAGTTTCATGTCAGTAAGTGGCTGGATAGCTCAGAAATCCTTTATTAATATCCCCAAGGAACAGGCTCAACTCTTTTTAAACATCAAAGACACGTCAGCTCAGCCTTAAGACAATTCTGTAGGAAACTAGGTTTCAGTGGTGCTACAGCTTATGAAACCACCTGTTAAACTACTGTAACAAGATATAATACACTGGAAACACAAAGGGGCAAAACCTGCATTGTCTACTCAAAACCACCTTGATTTCCACTTCTAACTAGGTGACGGATTACGTGTCCGGCAGGTATACGTCCCTCCAGCTCTCACTTGAGGATGGAGGAACGCTCGCTGTTTTCACACAAATCCTTGCTTTTTGTAAACAAAACTGTTGAGAATTTCACGACCACTTGACAGGTCCAGTTTTTCCCAGAAGTCGTTCACAATTTGAGCTCCCCTACAGAGCATGCGTGCCATACTGAAACTCCAAGATGGGCACTATACATGAAGGTATAGAGATATATATATACGCACACCCTCTGCGTCACGGAAGCCAACGCCATCCCAGGCCCGCGTGCACGCAGAAGCAAGCTCAGCGCCGTGACCTGCCCGCAGTGACAGCCGGGAAGGGACGGACCAGCCCCGCGAGAGCCGCTGCGAGCGGCAGGCCACGCAGCACCCCCCCGGCCGCCCCGGCACCCATCCACTCGGCGAGATGAAGCTCCGTGCTACGCGCTCTGTCCTCTCCGGCACAGCAGCAACGTCTTTGGCTGCTTTGATGTTAGCAGCATGAGACATCACAGCAGTGCTGAGATGCTTATTATCCCCTTGGGTTCTTTTCTTTTATTCGTCATGGATTTCAGCCTGTTGTATAATATACATTTTTCAAGTTAAGCATCAAAACAATGAATACAAATAAGCAAGGAAGCATTCACTTGCTGAAGGAGGAGAATTACCAAGAGCAACATCGTGCAGTATTATAATGCATTTCTACTACTACACCATTTGTATTAATGTATTAGAGACATCTACAAAGACAAATTGCAGCTTAGTTCAAAGGGAAGAACACTCAAATGTCTGTAAAACGCTGCAGGCTGCTATTGGAGACGGTCTCCCTGAAACAACATGTGGATTTTCAGATCTCTCCTGGCATAAAGGACATATTCTCCTGCTCCCTCTCTTCCCAGCCGCACTGGCTCGCCGGCCGCGTGTGGGTGCCCACGTGCGCTGGGGAAGGGGACAGCCCCCGTCCCCAGCCAGGGACAGGGCGTGGGTCAGCCAGCCTTGCTTATCCGGATGAGACTGACATCCACTGGCACAGCTTATGGTATCTCTTTATCCAAGTGAAGACCTAATTACTATACACAAAGTATATTATATACATTACTATAAATTGCTCTGTATACCTTTGGTAGGAATGATGCTAACAGAAACGCACATCCATTTTACTTTGATACTCATTGTACAAGTGACAAAAATGCCTGGAATGAAGGTACAGATAAAATCCCACGACAGCAAATTTGCTGGAATAAAAACTGAAGGAAAGACTGAATTGATATCCAGCCACACACTATGTTTTTTCTGTATACATCACACTGAGAAGAATGAACCAAGTTTCTATTACCCAATATGATTCAGTTCTGCTGGTCTTACAGTATTTATTTATTTTTTAAACCAGATGAGGATCAAGGAAATAGTCTTTTGGAACTTTTGAAAGTGCATGTAGAATTGGTGGGTTTGAATGCAAATTCACACAATCAAAGGAAACAAACATTTAGCCTTGCGGGGGGGGCGGGAAGCAACAACAATCATTCAATGAAAAGATTAGTTTCTACAGCCTTCCCTACCATAGAGATTTTTCCACGTAAATCAATATAGTTTTGCCACAGCAAAGCAGTCTTGCGGAAAGTTATTTGCAGTAAGACAGCTAGAAATAGAATAGCAGCAAATGCAAAATGTGTGAAAAGGTCTCTTTTCAAAGCCAATGAACAGGGCATATCTTCTCCCCCTCCCTCCAAGGGCCTTGCTTATTAGCTGTCGTGGTTTAACCCCAGCCAGCAACTCAGCCCCACCCAGCCGCTCGCTCACTCCCCCCTGGTGGGATGGGGG
>NW_009187255.1:5496-9154 GCF_000690835.1 Fulmarus glacialis
ACGAAAACATCCCTGTGTTATCAACACTGTTTTCAGCACAGATCCAAAACATAGTCCCGTACTAGCTACTGTGAAGAAAATTAACTCTATCCCAGCCAAAACCAGCACACTAGCTGAAGAAAAGCCAAAACCATTTTAAAGCTTATTTTTTTAACATGGCATAAGTGGAAAAATTAATTCAAAGTCTGCTATAAGAAAGAAAAAAAAAAGAAGTGTACCAGCAATAGGCACTGAATAATATTAACTTGTTAAAGGCTATTAGGGTGAAAAAGACCCCATAGCATTGTGAGGGCTGTGGATACACATTAACTCCACCACAGACACATGGATACTTTGGACACCATCACCAGAAGCATTGAAAATGACTGCTGCAAGTTCTTCTTCTTCCAGGCAGACAGCTGACCCCTATCTCAAGGCACACCATAAAGCACCTACCCTGCTCAGCAGCCCCCTCCCCAACTCAACGCAACACGCAGGATCCAGGGGTAAGACGGTTCCTGACGGCTTCAGTCTCTTGACTTAGCTCTAAACCACTGACCTGCCATCAGCAGGAGGCTGCAACACAGACATTGGCCTCTCTGGATGCCAGCCACCAAACTCCGAAGTCCACACAGAGAGCAATAACGAACCCTGCAGTGAATTCTTTGGTTGCCAGAACCCAAACACACTGGCCAAACCCTGCAGCAACACTGAACGTAAAGAGCTGGTCTGGGAGAAAAACCTGTTTTTGTGGACTGTGTGTGGCCAGCACTAAGAAACCAGCCAGGAATTCAATGCCTTTAAGAAATTCAAACCCCACATCCCCATCAATAAGTTTATAAATAGGCTGCAGACTCCTGGTAGGAGAATACAGAGCATTGGCCCTTGCCAACAGTTGCTCTCTTTGAAACTGCACAAGTGCCAACAGTTCAGGAAGAAACCAGCATTCCTGCGCTTTTGTTCCCAAAATGCTCATTCTAACAAAAGCTACGAGCACGACCTGGGATGGAAGCCCTCAGGAGAAGGGAACATGGTAATTAGTCACCATTGGCACAAAATGCTAATGAACTTCAACTCTGAAACCAAGAAACAGCCAGAAAAAGTTGGACTTGTATTGCTTTAGGTTTGAGAACAGTAAGAACAGACTGGAGACATCGGCTGAGAAAGAAGGGGAGGGGGAAAAGCACTTTACGTTATTTTGAGGAGTCTTCTTCAGAAATCAGTAACGCAGTGGGAATGTAGTGCTCCAGTCTGTGGAGCCCCAACGGGGATCTCTAGTCTGACCAGAAGCAAAGTAACACCCAAGGATCCGTGCTGCCGGGGAAAGCCAACACAGAGCCCAGCCCTCTGCTTACAGGAACCATCGCTACTGCTGCAGGCACGAAGAAACCCGTACGAAGCTGGAACGCTTCGCCCTCGCACAGCACCAGGCCCCCGACTAGCTCAGGAGGTCAAGAAAACCCAACAAGTCATTAAAAGTTACGTAATATCACAGACACATCAACTTACCTCAGCAGCAAAGGCGAGGCGTGGGAAGAGAGCCTCTGAGGTTTCGATTCCTCCCTTTCGGGGCTCGAGGCTGGCCGGGCTCTCTCCGGGACGCTGGCAGCCAGGAGGAGCAGGGGCGGCAGCTGGAGACATAAACACCCCACTGCTCTCAGCCGCAGGAATTCGCACCGGGAGTTCTTCACTTTTCACCATGTTGTTCCCACTTTGATCAGTTCTATTTTGGCAGTCTGCTGACAGCTTAATTAATTTAAATGGAGTTTAAATTTTTGGTACTTGGCTAACGCGGAGCCCAGACTCTGACCCCTTCGAGGACGTCGTGCTGATTTCTGCTCTCTTCTGCCTATGACCTTTCACCCCAGCCCTCGTCAGTGCAATCAGTACTGCAAACAAGCACTGCACTGCAGGTGTGCAGGCAATGATAGCTGTGGTTCAGGATCAAGTGCTGCACCTGCAAGAAGCTTTGGGTCCTCAGGTTTCATGTGATTTCTGGCCACCTCTTCTATTTTTCATTTTGCTGTAGAAGAACAGCCTCTTTCAATACACTCTGACATTTCTGGTCCCAGCCTCACCCACGAACTTGAGGCATGAAAATGGAATTGTTTCTGAAAGCAGAGCCCCAGCTAGGCCCACTTTCAACCTCTGAAAACATCTCGGTGTTGCAGAGGGCTGGTTTTTTTCTGACCCAGATGCATCCCGGTGCCCAGTGTGTCTCCACGTGCAGCGTCGAGTGGGCAGAACCGGGGCTGCGGCTGCCAGAGGACCGGTGCGGCGTCCCGCGGGCGCAGGCGGCGGATCTGGGCAGGCTGCCGAGAGAGGGAGGGCGGATTTGATGAGTATTTCTATTCGAAAGGGGGAGAAAAAAAGGAGAAATCCGTGCAGCTGCATTTACTGCAGTTGTGACATGCAGCGTGGCGAGGGACGGTCAGTCACGTCTGGAAACGAGGGGTCCGCAGCTCAGCGGGCAGGCGGTGCAACCGTAACGGAACCCGCCAAGGGAGCCGCTGCAGTTACGTGACAGGTACCCACATGAAGCGCATTAGTATTTTACACAGAGATAGAGAACTTGAGGAATGCTTGCCTAGCGAGCCAAGTCACTTTTGAAGGAATAGCTCATAAGATATTGATAGAGGGAAAGAAGAAGATGGAGATGGCAGTCGGGACATCAAGGCCCAGAGTTTCAAGGATGGCTTCCCTCCTTGTGAATGCTATTTGCATTTTTACTTTGCATCAAAGTGGTTCTTCCCGTGTTGCACAGGTTTTGAAGGGGCAGAGAGAGCAGAAATTAAAGCTGCCTGTGGTGACTGTAACCCATATAAATTAGAGTGCTCTCTGCAGTCCTTGTGTGAGACATGTAGGCTCACGTTGCATGTTACAAGATGCCAGGGGGTCTTTCCCAAGGTAAGTGGAAAACACGTAAACAGCCACAACATCAATACTGAGTTATTGAAAGTTGTGTTGTTAATCAGTTATTCAACGACTGATCAGCTGTGGTTGTCTTGTTCTCAAGATCCGTCTTCCTTTTATGTGCATGAGTAACTTGTATTACCATTAATTTGAATTGCCTGGACATATTACCATGAAGATATTCTGTGCATCGGGGGGACTGCACGCTGGGAGGAAAGTGAGTTTTCGACAGCTGAGCTTCAAAACACACAACTTGCACGCAGACACACACACACACAAAATAGTCACCTACAAGTAACCGAAAAATTCACTACTGAGTGCAAAGTCTTTAGCAATCATATGGAAAAGAGGAAAGAAAGATAAATTCATTTTTCAGTTCAGACTTTCCAGTGGGGAAGAAAAACAAAAACAAAACCAAAAAAACCCACCCAAGAAAAAACTTGAAAAAAAAGTTTAAAAAAGCTGAAAAAAACCTGTTCAGGCTTCAGTGAGTCATTCTGGACTGCATGTGAGGAGCAAACAGCTTCACCCCCCCCACCCCCCAAACCCTAGGATGACCTTGAATCTCCTTCTTACTAACTTTTGCCCAGTTTGACTTCCATGAACTTTGACTAATCAACAAAAATGTATTTCTATTTGATGCTGAGTATAACCTTTTATCTTCTCAAGGTCTGCTCGCACCTATTTATTTCATGGTAATTGCAGAGTTATTGTTTGTTCACTTCACCTGAAACTGTTTCTCCAAGAAAAGTGCCCGGGGGGAGCG
>NW_009187256.1:0-4059 GCF_000690835.1 Fulmarus glacialis
GCCTGCCAGGTTAAACCACGACAAAAGTGCAGACAGTATTGAACATTTTTCTAATAAATTAAGTCCGGCTCCATGTATGTGTATATATATGCATTATTTTCATCTAGTTCTTTCACCAGTTACTTAGGACAGCTTGGTAGATTCAAAGTAACTATCACTCATTCACTTTATATCTGAAAAATCAGTAATTCCTTGGAAATAAATGTTTTATCCTTGCTGCTCAGTGAAAGCATTTTTTCCTTGTTCAAGTAAATTAAAACAAGTAGGTTTTAGCTGCATAAGTCCTGCTGTCAAGCCCAACATCTCTGGAGCCAATGAATTAGGGACATGGTTTAGTGGGCATGGTGGTGTTGGGTTGACGGTTGGACTTGATGATCTTAGAGGTCTTTTCCAACCTTAATGATTCTATGATTCTATGAATTTTCATAATCATCTTGTTCTGAATATTAGCATTGCAAGCTAGAATTTACAACCTATATCCATTCAGACATCAAAATAACTGTCCCACAGAAAAGGGAATTGTATTTATCAAGAGGTGTAATAAAAAGCCAAGCTTTAGTATCAAAGCAGAAAAGTGTATTTGATGAGTCACTGATAAGATCAAATCAGCCATAAGAGATTGAATTTGACTGAAAACAAGTTGTTTCATCAGCCCACCAGAACATAAGCACTATTTTAAAAAATACCTAAATACTAGAAGTTCTGAAGAAAAAAACATTTTTTTTTTTCTTAAATATCTGTTCTTCAAACTAGAATGTTTTCAAAGAGACAAACGTGTCAATAGTCTCTTCTACTGATCAATTTTATCTTCTCTGTGTAATTTTTTTTTTTTTTTTTTTACTTGGCCCTCTTCAACATTTGAAAACATTATGACTGTTTACATGCTTATTGCAAGAAGTTTAAAGGTGAATTATATTTCTGTTACTCTTTACTTACATATATTCCAAAATAGGAGGTAGAACATAAATTTGTCTACCTTTTATAGATATATCTTCTTAAAAAGGAGACTTCTTTCAGCTGAACACTGTTGTTATGGAATCAAAGCTTCTGTGAATTGAGAAAAGAACTTGTTTCCTAAGTCTTGCAACAATGAAAAAAAGGAAAAACTCAAATTTAAAAAAAAAGCTTGTCAAGGATAATTGCCAAGGTAAAAGATTGAGGTAGTTGTGGGGTAAAGGGGCTGGTTTTATCTCTAAAGTATTAGCAAAACCACAGAAGAAGCACACATTTTTCACACATTTTTGCAAGTGGGGGAAAAATACAAGAGATGCCTGAAACTGCAATATTCTACAAAACAGAAAATTATTGTGAAATAAAGAAAAGCCAGCCCACCTGGATAACAATGAAAACTTACACAGAAGGGAGATAGGAATTAAAGAATAAACAGAGAATTCAAAGAAGATAATCCCAGTGGATTTATTCAGAAAGTGTTTGGAGAGTTGCTTCATCAACAAAATGCAGAGGAAATCATAATTGACAGGCATTGTACCTTCCCTCAGGCTCTGGCAACAGGCCAATGCATGTTATATTGAGGTACTGCTATGATTGTCAAATGCGGGTCACTTTGAGAAAGAGAGGAACTGAGTACAAGACATTTTCAAGGTCATATAAGATAATATATAGTGAATT
Organism: Fulmarus glacialis; assembly: GCF_000690835.1. Taxonomy (NCBI): domain Eukaryota; kingdom Metazoa; phylum Chordata; class Aves; order Procellariiformes; family Procellariidae; genus Fulmarus; species Fulmarus glacialis. Next base: position 1,630 of record NW_009187256.1, read on the forward strand.
CTCTATCTTGATCTTCAAAATGGGCAAGGAACCAAATGTAATAAAAGCAGGCTTCAAAGAAACAGGCTGATGAACACCATGAATTTTACTTGGAGATCTTGCTCATACGCTGTGAAATAGTCTGGCATACTAGCAGAAAAAAAGAGAAACTGCCTGAAATTTCTGATACTGATTTTTAAAAATAAAAGCACAGCAAGAAAAGCAGAGAAAATCATCCAGAAGTGGGACAGACATGGGGTGGGAGTGAGGGGCAGGTAGGGGTGGAAGAAGCTAAAAGAACTGCATATGACTGCTGTGCATCTGGAAGACTGAATGGTCTTAATAAAGGAGTCCCCCCATTTCTCCCAGTTCTCTTCATCCAGTGAGTTAGCAGTATTTCCTCGTAACAGAATTTTATTTTTCTGATTATGTTTGGAAATATGATCACTTACTATCATTTCAAAGTGTTTATATTTTAACTCATCATTTTTACATCTTCATAAGATGTTCAGTGGACTTGATTGTTTCTAGATCTTTGATGTCAGATGTTTTCTTATTTCAGGTAAATATACTTATTCTGAGTGTTCTTTACCATTCAAAAGCTATCAAGGAGAGGTAAAGACAAACGCTAAGGGAAAGTGTAATTCCTCTGTTTAGAGAACAGTTTTGTCACTTACTTCCCTATAAAGAAACAAAAATAAAAAAAGATACTAAACAAGGCATTTTATAATGTGATTTAAGTTATACGTGAGTACAGTAGTGCAAAAATAAATCTCACAAATCAAGAATAGTGTATACTCTACATCGATAATTTCTGTAGAGTTCTTTCAGTCTGAATAAATGGAAGAAAAGAAAGAAGAAACATTTCTCTTCTTGCATAGTCTAACCAGAAGAATGATTTACTGAGGAGAAAAGATGAGGATAGCTGAAGGTTACTCACTAAAAATATAACCAAAGTAAAAACTTAATCCAGAACTTACAGTCAACAGCATCAAAAAGGAGGGAAAAACACATGCAGAAAAAGCCTTGGAGTAAATCCAGTCAGGCAGTGAAAGCCTTGAATCATGTCATCGATATATCAAGTAAATGTTTTACTTGTAGATAAAGGGAGTAGGAAGAAAAGAGAGGACAAGAGTATGTTTTCATAAATGGGATTTCTCTGGTGAATGGATGTTCTCTTCAAGTTTTCCTCTGGATTAGATCCCATAAATGAGTTTGGTAGTGAAATGCCAAAGACTGTCGCATGACCCAGCTACAGTTATGTTATTATTCTAATAAGTAAAAAACAGGTCTACAATGGGCTTTACTGTAAAAATGCAAGTAGCTGGAGAGTTTATGCACTATCATTATAAGGATCATAATTTTGGATAAGTGTTCAATGTTTCAATTACTTGCTTACACTGTACTCTCTCAGCTCACAAATCAAGCTCCATATTACAGCCTCTATAAATCTAGTTTCTTGGGGGGTGATGATAAAACTTCACACTTAGTAATAGATGCCTCAGAAAGTTTGTGACTTGTGTAAAGCCACAAGCCCTTCTGGAATTTCTGGCTTAGCACATATAGATTTTTTATCATGTATTAAGACATGGTATGTTTTGGGATGACTGATTCAATATCCCTATTTTTACCACATTAGGATTAATATTGAAACCTCTGAGTTTACTAATTTCCTTGCCTTCCTGGAAGTACAAAAATGAACAATTGCCTCTGTGGTCACTTCAGAAACTTCTTTTCTGGACCCCTGTCAGAGGTTTTAATGAAGAAGCACTAGAGCTTCTTAAAAGAGAGGGTGAGAGGAAATAAACAGAAATTAAAAAAAAAAAAAAAAATTCAATGGAGTTTAGATTTTTTTGAATAAATGGCTGGTTTATGTCATAGCTGAAAACCATTAAAATAATTTTTTAATAAATGAAACATTTCAGTTGAATTCTCACAACAAAGTGATGTTTACTTCCCACTGAAACTGTCCTGAATAATACTAATTACTTACAAATGATGAATTCTGGGACAAATACACTGGGACAAATGATGAATTCTCTGGTTAAAAAAAAAAAAAAAAAAAAAAATTCAAAGGTAAAAGAAAATCCAAGAATAAGAAATTCTGAAAATAAATCTTTAAGAGACGAGCAGAATGAACTCTAAAAATCCTGCTATGTTTTTTTTTTACATTCTGGCTTCCTTATGAATAGTCAAACAGGATAGTGCAAATCTTCCAGAACAATCTAAATTTACCCAGCATTTTCAAAATACCATATAGTTAGCTGCCATAAATATTTGTGAGTACGTAGTCTTAGGATATGTGAAAATTGTCTGCCAATGATACATGAGTAGGAACTGCAAAGAGAAAACAAGTCATACCATTCATCTTATTCTCTACCACTGCACTTATTTTCTTTGAATGCGTACTTGTGATTTAAATCTACCACATAGAATCATAGAATCATAGAA
>NW_009187257.1:0-1567 GCF_000690835.1 Fulmarus glacialis
CCCGGACCCCGCTGGGAACCCGCACCCACCTCCAGAAGAGACCCCGAGAGGTAAAAGAGCTGTGCTGGTGGCTGACTGCAGCGCCTGGCCCAGGCTGCCGGGCTAACGCCACGGGCTGCCGCCGCGCTCGGGGAGTTTGAGTCCAGACGCGAGAGTTTTACCAAATAACCTGTTGTTTCTAATGAAGAATTGCCCGTCTGCTTCCTCAGAGGTTGGTTTCACCAATAAGCCATTTCCCTCTTTCTCAAAGACTCTTCCCTAATCAAACGCCAGGAGTTTTATGGGAGTTTTGCAAGAAAACAAAATAAAACCCACAGATGCCTCTAGAAAAAGTTTTTTTTTTAAAAAAAACCCAAACAACCCATGTGCTAAAGACTTTCTGCCAAAACCCAAGCAAACAAAAAACCCCAAACCCGACAACAGCAAAGCAGAGATCCCGAGCACCTTGCTGCAGAATAGCCCCAAGAAACAATCTGCCTGCGAAGAGGGGACGCGCACAGGTTATTCTCCAGTAGGGAAACTAGCCACTTGCAGATGGTCTCTCTCTGGTTTGGATTATACTGTACCTTAAAAGTCTCACTTCACTTTTCAATACAAACCTGAATAGATTATGAAGAACTGCAGTTATGAATTAAAGCTCTACTAAAATTTAAAGTGCATATATTGGATATGTTTCAAAGTATAGAAATTGCAGCTGAAGCTGGAGGAACCAAGTGTTTTAGGGATTTTTTTTTTTTTAATTATTAGCTTACAAAGTTATTGCACCAAAGAATAATATCCTCATAACACCCAGCGAGCAAACAACTCTCCGAACATGCAGCACTCAGCTGGGTAAAGCCCTCGCCTCTGGAAATCTGCCAGTTTGTAAGCGTTAAGGCAAAAGCAAGAGTGATTCCAGCTCTTTTTAGGAGTGCGGTTATCTGAGTATCTGTGGAGCCAGGCCAGTCAGGGTAGGCTGTGAGCAGTGCAGCCGCATTCATTTCTACCAGACGAAACCCCGCGGCACTGAGCAGTAGTGGGCACAGTGTGCTTTTACCCAGAATAGTCGCAGTGACCCCATCAGGAAAGCTGGTTGGGGACCTTCTACAGGATCTTCCTCCTGGATCATCTTTGGCATCTGAAGTGACAGATGGTGTCTTCTACAAACAGAAAAGTGTTGGAAAGCCTCAGAAGTACAGCTGGAGGAAGAATTAAAAACAAACAAACACTGAACAACTTTCTCCCTCATTAACTCGGCGCACAATCCCAATATTTTGACAATATTTGTCATCCCAAATGGGAAGGAAAATGTGAAATAGCACCATTCTGTGGAGGATTACTTTTCAAATCCCAAACTACAAGGAAATACCATCTTTCAGGTGAGCTTCACACTGAAGTACGTCCACACCACTGCCAAGGTAGCCATCAACAACTGGTATCGCGGCACTTTAATTACCTTGCATTAGCCAAGCCAGAACCGGGAAACGCGGAGGTCTGGGTGAATGAGTAACGTGGGAGAAAAAGTTAATTGGATTTTTTTGATCACTGCATGAGTTGGATCTATTTCAAATTGCCCATGTTAGATCTT
>NW_009187257.1:1586-11238 GCF_000690835.1 Fulmarus glacialis
TTCAGGAATAAGCGAACCGCCAAGGACTTCAGCACAGTCACCAGTTGCAGCTGCCCAGGAGTGAGGATGCAGGAATCTGCCTGTAATTCTTTCCTGGAAGTAAAAACATCTAGCCCCAGATCAGACCATCGACAACCTTAAAACCAAGTACTGCATTTAAGAGAGAGCAGTACCGAGAAATGACTGCCACAAAACCTTCACAGGATCAGCAGATTCCCCACGCAGCCCCCGAGGACGATGCAAGCCCCTGCATCTCGGCTTCCGCCGCCGAGCCTGCCAAATGCACTCGAATCAATCACAAGACATTCCCATTCAAAGGTCTTAAACCTTTGGGTTTAGCACCGAATGCTGAAGCCCTTCGCGTGCGCTCTGGGAGGCAGAGGCGTTCGCCAGCAGCAGGCTGCACCGCACAGCGCTACCACCTCCGTCAGACGGGTTCGCACCTCCGTCGCCTCCCCACCACGCAGCACTCTGTGCACATCGCGGCAAGAGTCTCCATTTCAAATAGACATTTTTGATGTTTTACAGGTGATTGTAAGTTGTCTTTTCCTTCAGGGATGTGGGTTTATTTTTCCCTTGCAACGTCACCAAAAGCCTTCTCATGCTCTCACGCATTACTGCACAATCTGCTAGTTCTTTTTTTATTCCTAAGCCACAATTGTAATAACCTAAATAACACCAAATATTTTCAAATACAGAAGCTGAACCCATGAAGTGAGGCTTTTACTGAGGTTGTATTGGTGGATGAAATCTTTTCCTTCAGGGATGTGGGTTTATTTTTTCCTTGCAACGTTACCAAAAGCCTTCTCATGCTCTCACGCATTACTGCACAATCTGCTAGTTCTTTTTTTATTCCTAAGCCACAATTGTAATAACCTAAATAACACCAAATATTTTCAAATACAGAAGCTGAACCCATGAAGTGAGGCTTTTACTGAGGTTGTATTGGTGGATGAAATCAAAGCAACGGATGCCCTTATTGCTAATGAATACACCACGTCAATTATTTATTCCCAAGCACACACTTTTAAAGGATACTTTGTTATTTTCAGATTACAAAGCACACCAGAAATTTTTCAGTTCATCTTTTCCTTTCCTTGATACTCTGTCTAGGTGGATTACTCAATTTCAACATGTATTCCTACCTTAGTATTAATTTTGCAACTATGTGACTGGTGATTTTCGTATATGTAAGAATCTGTTCCCTCTTCTACTATACAAATTTGGTTTTGGTACACGTCTTTGAGGTGTTAAATAGTGTGTGGCTTGTGATACGTATTTATGTTTTCAACACAAATTGTTAGTTTCGGTTCCATTAACCCTGTAACCTGTGGCAAACACCACCTGCAGCTCCGCTCCAGCAAGAACCTTGTAACTGCACCAATGCTGTTTGGTGTTGTAGCTATAAATAAAAAGATTCTCGTGCTCTACCTCGCTAGCCTGAATTCTTGTGTGCAAGCTGAACAGTTTGGTCTCTCCGTGCTTTCACAGGGAAGCGGTTTTGACAGAGGACTTGAGGCTGAATTTCACAGTAGCAATAGGAGCAGAAATAACAACTTGAGAAATAGGATTGCCATGACTCAGCATAATCCAGAAAGAATAACTGTAAAAATGTAATAGCCCCAAAAGATTTCTAATCCTTCCTAAATATTTGGGAGGCTTCCGTTTTCTTCCAGGACAAGGAGTTTGGCAAAGCTTAGGCAAAAATAAATTCCCATTGTCGGGTGCAATAACAGCAGCAACAACAACAATCTCCTTTCAGAAAACGATTTAGCTTTCTCTGTCTACACTTAGCCTACCACAGAAAATTACATTTAGCCTTGCAATAGGAGGAGGTAGTGCCACGGATATGGAACCAGTGGCACTGGACACTAGTTAGCGGAGGCGGGTACCGCCCAGGTTAACAGCAGGTCCAAGAGGCTTTTGTTCTGAGAGCTACAGAAAGGTTTTTTTGCGCACACACCCCTTCAGCAGAAAACGCATTTCGCACATAGTCCAGTGACCGTGCAAATTGGTTTTTAAGCATGCTTGCTTTGCCCTTCATGGTTTTCAAGCACACAGGAAGGGAAGGGCTGTGCTGGGCTTTCAACACTGCCCATCAGAGCGGTTTAACTGGCGGGCTGCAGGCTGTGCCCAGCACCTCTACTGCTGGGTGCGGTAGTTTTATGTTGAAGCAGCACGAGAAACCCAGCAGGAGTCCAGCGCTGCACATCGAGGTGCTCAGGCACATAATTCACTACCACAGCCTTCACACGTTTCCCGAGACACGACACCGAAGAGACGGCGGCTGCACTTTATTTATGGTGCCCAATAGTTGCATTTGGGATACTTTAACCAATTTGCTGGGTAATACAATCTAGGTCATATCAATTTTATTTAAAAAAAAAAAAAAACAACACCACAAAACCACAAAACAACACAAAACCAACCAACCAAAAAAAAAAAACAGATTACAACTTACACCTCTAAAGTGAGGAGTAAGATTCTTCTCCTTGAAAAGGAGGTATAGCTCCCATTTGTTTCAACAAGTGTACAGCCCTATACTTTCTGATATTTATCAGCAGCAGCAGCATTTGCTATCTGCAACAGTTGTCACTAAAAAAGCTGATCGTTTCATAACAATTTACCTGGAATTTTTTCAAAACTAAGCATTGTAGCAGTGTAACAAGCAGTATTGCGGCGTGTTCAACAAGCAGTCAAGCATTCAGCCTTCTCTTACCTGCTTTTCAGCACCTCCAACACCTGAAAAATAGCTAACTGACTGAAATTTTGCTCCTAGCACTATTTTGCATCCACTTTTTGTGATACGGAAACACTACATAGCTTTGAAAGTAGGCATTTCACTGCATGCAGAACCAATCCCCAGTAAACCCCTGGGACGTCCCAAGAGAGATTTTGCATAAATACTATGCTATGGATGTAAAGCTAAGAATCAAGTTTAGGATCAAATTAAACTGACACGAGAGGAAATTAACATCAAACAATTCCAAGTAGCCCCATTTTCTCTAGAGATCTCCCTTCTTAGCATCAGGCAGGAGCAACAAAGGATGATGATAGCAGGTATCTACAGCACAAACACCATGTTGGCAGCACGCTCACGAATGAGCCCTGCACTGACCCACGGACCCATCAGATGTCACCCACCAGAGGCATAAACCACGTTGTACTTACTGGAGAAAGAGCTTTTACATACTCTCTCCTTTAACATCTGGATTGAGTGTTGGCCCCATTTCAGGAAGAAACACGGTGCCTGAGCTAAAGTCTCTTCAGTCAACGGGAATTTTCTCATCAACTATAAGAGGGCTTGCTTCAGGCCCATAGTCTGAAACTTAATTTTAAGCTAATTGGTTCTCAGTCACCCTCTCCCTCACCTTGAATTAAACATAAATACCAGCTTAGCTTTAAAAGACCTAGGTCCCACGTTAGAAGCGTAACAAGCAGAAGTCCTTTGGGAGAAGGATGAAGACCTGCAGGAGACGCAGGGAGGTAACTCCCAAGGAAATCTGGGTTTACCGGCGGCGCGCGAGGGGGACAGCCAGCGCTCGCTCTGGAGTTACTCTGCAGAGTTTATGGCAATAAGCAGCAGGCCAGTTCTGGTCAGTGCAGGAATGGGACAAGACAGCACCCAGAAAGGTAGGGAGCTGACGTACAAGTTATTTTTACATAGCGCAGTGCCTAGGGAGAACTATATTTAGCATGATTAACATTTACTTCAGTTGTTATAATGACTGATTTTATTTGTCTTCTACATGGGATAGATGGCTAGAGGGCCTTAGAGAACAGCACCCCAAAAAAGCAGCGCTCTTTGGTCACACAGTTGGCAACTGAAATAACACCCAGCCCCCAGAAAATGTTTCTAAGTTTATTGGTTTTTTCCTATGAAACTACAAGCAAATTCGATAGCAGACGGACAAATTACAGCAGAACAATACCAGCACCTTAACCGGTCCGTAAAGGGTTCTGCAGCATTTTTGTGCTGTTTGGCAACCAGAGCAGAGAGAACATACCAGGTGGCCCCTTTTCTTTCCATGATATGAATAGCAGAGCCTTGTCTTCAAGACTACTGAACACCAGCAAGCCCTGCTGCTAGGGCTAGTCGGACTTGCAATCCATGGCTGACTTTTGCACAGTGCTTTTTTTTTTCTGCCCTAAGTTTCCTTGCAGAAGTAGTTTTATCATCTTTTCATAGGAGAGGAGGCAGCATCAAATGCTCTTGCTCTATCCACAGCGCTTATACGTAATTTTATTTTAAAATACATTACTAGTTTCATGCGCTTTGCCAGAAGGCTAGATGGCAACACACAGGTAAGTGTGAACCCCCTGTCTCTTGCATAAAATGTAAGTTATCAGCTGCGATTTAAATGTAAAAGGAACACATTAGCAGCAGCATTGAGACTGCCGGTGAAATTTGTCACTAGGACGAGAGAGACTGAGAGCTTCTCCAGGTCCTTCCACAGGATTTTCCAATCACGAGTGGAGCAGAGGGTCTCTTGTAGATAGTTTTTAATTACAATGGTGGTTTTAATCGTAACGTACAATGTACGTTCCTCAGCAGGGAGGAAGGCTATTTCCAGCCGGGGGAAAAGTAAAGATGAGGCAGTTTCAGGTCATCAAAGTTTTTCACTTAAAAGCTGCTTCTGCGTGGGAGATCAGTGCCACCTTACAGGGCACTGCCTGCTCAGAGGCACAGAGGGAAATCGGTCTGAGTTAACTAAGAGGTACAGACTTAAAGTGAATTGGTTAATCTGCATTCAGCTGCTTTTATTCTGAGTAAGTGGTCTTTACTCCACTTTAAGATATAATTAAGCTGAAGTAAATTACAGTAAAGTGAGACTATTTGAAATCCAAGTCCACACAAGGGTTTAACGCAAGTTAAACAATCTGCTTTTAAAAAGTTAATTCAGATCAAATTTCCTGAATATCCTCACGTAGCCAAAAGTCCTCCAAAGAGCAAACACTGGATTGTCAAAAGAGTCAGTCCCTACCCTGCTAATGCCTGGATCCGGCCCTGAGCATCCACTCTTTAACCTGCAAAACATGCACCACAGCTCCGGACATGTCAAGGGCTGTCGAAGGGCACGTATCCATCACAGACCTCCGCTCTTGCCAGCTCCTTCCCATGCCTCCCATGAGGTGAACACCACTGTATTTATTTGGTTTTGTTATTCAACAGAAGCATGGAAGCGGGCCCGCTGTGAGCAGAGAGGGCAGGGCTGAGCGGGGGCAGCGCTCACCCCCGCGGCTCCGCACCAGCTCAGGTCCTGCGTACCCCCACCCCACAGCCGCACCAGAGACACCCCGATACCGACACCAGCACGCGGGCGGGAAGAGAGCCCCTGCCGCAGGGCTGGCCTCCTCCCCCAGCCACGAGAGATGCTCCAGATCTCAAAAGCCTTTGTGAGGCACCACCACAAATTTGTTGATGGCTTCTGTCCAAGACAGCGTGACCCAGCTGCACGCCTATAGTACCCTAAGCCCCATATATAATCAAAGACAAAAATGAAGCCAAAGATCTTAACAAGCTCAAAGAATGCCTGTTGCTACGTCCTAACGGCAGCACATTTGCCATATCACATTTGATGCTGCTAAAAGATGAGACTTCTCATTGCTTTCAGTCCCACAGCAGCCAGCATTACACACGATAACCGCGTTTTCATCAAATAAATCAAAGCCTACTGCTCGCGCCTAATGACCCCTTGCAAAATACCTCCCAGGTATGAGATTTAAAAGCCTGGAGTGCTTTTGAAGGCAAAGACGTTGAAAAAAGCTCCACTGATGAGGGTTCATTCAAGTGTCACACTTATGATCTAAATGTAGTAAATATGCACTAAGTGCCAGCCACAAACAGTTCTAGCAGCAGTCGCTGCGATCCAAGAAGAAAAACATCCTTTTAAAGGAGACACAGGAGGAATGAATACAGAGGATCCCATTTCACTCGCTCTAAATTATCAGCTGATGCACTTACACAGCCCAAACTGCATGAACAATGGAGCAAGAATTTCAGTATCTATGAAAAGAAAGATGTAAAATAAAAGCTAGAAGAGGATTAAAGTCAAAGTGTACACAATCCCATTTCATCATAAGAACTGGAAGTAGATTTATGCAAGCATTTTATGACTAACTAGCTGCCTTTGCTTTGGGGAGCTGCCTGGGTTTGGTAATTCATTCACATCAAACCGGAGTGACTCCTACACAGAGGAAAAAGATTCTATCTTGCACATCTACATAACCCAAACGCAGTCGGTAACTTGAGGTATTCCTGCACAAGGCTTCTACAATGACCTTATAGAGAGGACTGCCTGTTTCTTTATATTTATTTCTGCCCATCGATTTATTCTGCCACGCAGTGTTCACTTCCAGTATGAAACCTTTGCATGTGCACCACCAAGCAGAAGAGGGATTTAACGCTCACCCTTAAGCTCCAAAACCTCAGATCCAGCCATGCTGCAAGTTTTTTAGCATAACAGAAACCAGGGAGGAAACAATTGTGTACCGAGTAAGTCAGGTATGAAAACTGACTTCTCCAAAATAAGTTCTTCTTGGTCTGTGAGGATGTATGTGGCCTCCTCCTAACTTTTTAGGAGCATGCCAGCTGGAGAAGATCTTCACTCAGGAAATAACCCAGCAGCCTAGTTTTCAAAAGGTACAGATTTTGGGGTACTGGAGTTTCGGTGTCTCTGACCCCAGTCCCACAGACACACACATAGTTTCGCTTGAAGGCTTTTGAGTAGTTCCCTCAGCATCAGTATGGTCAGTCCGAGTTAAGAAGCTGCATTAAGTCTGTGCAGGATCCAGCCTGTTTAGTGAGCTGTACGTTTGAGTATAAAAAATGAAAGACGTGGGTTCCGGGCCAGTCTCCCCGGGTGAAGTTCTCAGGCCTGCTCTACGGAAAAAGTCCCTCTGGGCCTTTGAAGACCCAACCAGCCTATAAATAGTCCATGAGAAACATCTTAAAGTTTAAAATTAGCATGAAAGACACTGAGATCTCAAATATCTCACCAGAAAGTTTCGCAATCTTTTTCCATGGTAAGACCCGTAATAACCTTCCCACAGCCGCTCCCCACAGAGCCCTTCCACCAGCTGAGGGCCTCCACTCCCGGCAGCGCCCTGCCATAGCACAGCCACCAACAGCACTCTGCTCGGCCTACAAGAAGATGCCCGACTCAGTTGCAGACACGATGTGTCAAGGTCCAAGTGACCCCTTTGTGCCTGAAACGGGGAATAGTGGGTACTCTCTAGTCACACCAGAGTCTTCCATTGCAAAAACCCCCAACATCAGTCATGATTTTAATCTTCAAAGGGCTATCTTACAACTGAAATACAAATGAGGTAGAGGAAAACAGAAGAAAAAGTCAAGATAACTCACTTATAAATTTGGTAAATAACAAAAATGTTCCTTTCAGTCCAGAAGTAGAAAATGTCTTGTAACAACTGGTTTATTTCTAGTATAAATAAAGATGAGAGGTTTAGGTTTTTTTGAAATTGAGGTTTGAGTTATTCCTCCCAATAGGATGATCATGTCTTATAAAAAGCTTTTATGACTTACTATATAAGCCCATTTGTTCCTGAGCTGGTAAAATCATCCCCAGTACTATTTAACTCTTTTGGGCTGCTGTTAAAGCTGTGTCCAAACACCCAGGAGGCAGTTTTATTAGACTTCAAACTGCTGCAAACCCTTACAGCAGGATTTCAGACACCCATGAAAACCTATCCCAGGCTCAAAAGTAGGAAGGAAAAAAAAAAAAAAATCTTAAAGCATTTCTCCTTACGTGATCTTTGAGAGCAAGGGCTTAGCTGTTTGCAACACCTCCAAATAAACTGTGCTTGAGGGAAAAAAATGGTGGCTGTAGGCAACTGTCTATGGACTACCAACAAAAGCACTGAAAAAAAGTGTCAGGCAGGTTACATTTCATCAATGCTTATGTGGAGCTTCATGACAATACAGCGATGTCTGCTGAAGGACTCCATTTTCTATACCCTTGTTAACAATCTCAGGAATAACTGAAATATAACTAGTGCTCTACTGCTACTAGAGAGGCTCCCTGGATTTTAACAAGCATTTGATTAACGAAGATAACAAAAGCTGTTGCTTTCCTTCAACACGTTAAGAACCACTCTCTTTAAAATAAGTGGAACTGCGATGTTACAGCAATTACAAGCCAAAGCCACTCTACTTGCCAGAGTCAGCTGTGGTAATCTCAGATAAAACCTGTTTAATCCAAACCTGGGAACACATTCAGTTATAAATACCAGAATAAACCCGTAAGATTAATCTACTACATAACATCTTAATGGCAACTGTAGCCTCATCTGATCGACACTTACTGAAGCAGAAAATAGGAAGGATTTGTTTATTAAGGCTTATCCTAAAACTTACTATTGGGTTTAGGCTTTGAACGTGAAAGGAAGATGCCTACCAGACTGCCCCATGCTTGCCTGGTTTCCAGAGAGACCCCACTCCCTCTGAGTGGAGTTGGACTTCTCCACCGAACATGCCCAGATTTGGTCTTAGTATTTAAAAGCCCTGTGCTTGGCTCGCCACGTTCCAAGAGCAGCAAGGCGTTCAGTAACGCTGCTTTCATCTGGAGGCAGAAACAACTCCAGAAAAAGGCAGGAGAAACCCTATAGCGAGCTGTCACCATGTAAGATATCCCTATAGGAAGTTTCTTCTTAATTCCTGTTTACCAAGCATTGCTGTTCTTCCTCAAGCAAAAGGGAATAAAAAGGTTTGGAATAAAATTATTCAAGTCTTAATGTATTCTTGTTATCGACATAATTTTCCACCCCTCTTTCAGGGCAGCTTGTTTTTAGTGGAAAAGTCTTTCTGTTTGATCACGTTGAAGTCCATCATCTCTCACTGTACTAAATGAAAGTCGTGCTTCTACCACAAAGCATGAAAAAGGAGGGCAATCGTGCCCACATGAGCCTTCTCATCATCGCATTTGATAGCTGGATCTGTACAAATGCAGTACAAACCCCCCATCTTTTACAATTAGCTGGTTATTCTATTGAACATATGTAAGATACATCTCAAAAGGGTATCCTAAGATATACAAGGTCTAGGGAAAATATAAGAATGTTTGAGAGCATGCAGTTAGGAGGACTAACAGTCCAAAATTTCTTTATTATCAGAATTATCTAACATAGCACAGCATTTATCATAAATTAATTTCACTTTGCAAAAAAGCATAGAAGATGATAGAATAAAAAAGTTTATGGAACAAAGGAAGATTGATTAATCAAAGCAGCAGTAAGAGCTCCATTCAATTTTCTTTCTACATATTGGTTTTTTAATATCATTTGCCTTAGTAGATTAGTCCTTTTTTTTAAATTAAAAAAAAAAAACAAACCAGAAAACAAAAAACAACCCCGACACACTAGTAAATCAATGAGAATAAGATTTATAAGACAGGCTTTTCAGTGCCAAAATATCTGTGGCTGAGTCTGTAACTGCTAATGAAGCCAGGAGCCCTGGCTCCTGGTTTGGTGTCACGAACCAGCTCAGCAACATCAACAACCCATTGCTCCTGGAGAGGGGCACTTGCCCCGCACTCCACCGCTGGCCAAGACCCCGTGCCGCGGCATGTGCCGCACACAGACACCTGTATCATCATCTGTTCATCACTGTACAGCCTTCCGAGCCCCTCTCAGC
>NW_009187257.1:11269-16511 GCF_000690835.1 Fulmarus glacialis
ATCTGCTGACCTTTCCCTCTGATCCCAAACTGGAGGAGTGGTTTATCCCCACCCTGCATCAGAAAGTTGCTCATTAACCTGGAAGGTCATAAACATGTCTGACAAACAGGGATCTGCATTTCCAAGAAAAGAGAGGGGATGTTTACTTTAGTTGTACTTGTCCGAATTCGCTTCCAGATAAGAATGAAGTAATTAAGACATGGGGGATAGAGGAAATCCCTCTAGACCTGCTGGAACAGCTCAGAAGGGTGAAGCGGATACAGAAACCAACACGCTCTGCAAGGCTGTGCTTCTCTTGAATGGGTGCAGCCCGATGAAGGGACCCAAACCCATCTGTCAGAGGTTTATTTACAGAGTAACTAACCAGGCAAGCCTCCTAAACAATTAGGTTTTAATGAGCAGCTCCCTAGGTCAGCCGTCAGTTCTGCCTTGGGCGATGTGCAAGCACACTACGGGAGCATCCTCGCTGCAGTTCAAGTGACCCCAAAGGGATTTTAGCTTATGTCTTCTCACTGATAACCCTGGCTGCACAGCAGGTTCATGTGCCGATGCCCTTCAGATATCGACTTACTGACTCACGAGATTTCTCTGCGTTGGCAGACAATCCCAAAGCAAATGCCATTTCCCCATGTTTCAGGAATACAATTTCCCCACAGGCTTCTTCAGGACAACCAGCTCCGTTGCTCCAACAGGTATTCATGCCAGCCAGCCCAAGGTTTGGGCTACACACACTGCAGATTTCATCATGGTGAAAAAAACCTAAAGCTTTTTAGCCTTCATTTTTCCCACCAATATCTTTTAAGAACTCTTTTAACAGCATTTTCTATTTTGAATAACATAAACAGGTAAGTATTTGCATTCTTCATAACCAGGAAAGAGCGATCTCAAGCTACCCAGATAGCAAGCCATTTCTTTTGCAAGTTTGTGGTTGATCTGTAAATCAGAGCACTAGACGCCTTTGGCAATCTGTATCTTCTCCCAAATAGGTTAGCAAAGTGCAGAGAGAAAGCCGAGGCCAGTTTAAAAGCTGGCGTCCCAGGAGCCGGGAGGGAAGGTGAGGGGGAGAAGACACACAGGCACCAAACCCCCAAGGAGTTCCCCCGCACCCAGGGGCTTTGTCCCACTTCCACACTGCAAAGCTCCTCGGGGTAAATCATCACACTTTTCCCGATTGCCTTCCCAAACATCCAGCACGTTTCAATAAATATACCTCGCATAAAGTCGTACCCCAAAGATACACCACGGACATGTTACTTCTTCCCTTCAGCCAATCTCAGTCTGAGACTGGTGTGTTTCTCGTTACTGCTCATAGCAGGAAAAGAGCAATACTGGATAAATTAATTTGTAATTGGAAAAGTGACTCAGAGATGAACAGAGGCATTGAGTCCTGGGAGGATAAACGTTAATAACTTTGGCTTCCAGGAGGAAAATATGTTAGAAAATTATAATTAGCAAAAAAAAAAACATGTGCAAGAGGAGTAGAGCCACGTGCACATATTTATATGGCTGAGATGAATACTAAAATGGTGTAATTTTCTCTCAATTTACTAAAAATAGACAGGAACAGGAGACTCCTGACCCTGTACAATGGTGTATCTCCTGTATGCTTGGAGCAAGGAAGAGGGGAAGCCCCCGCCCCGAGAGCCCCAGAGGCAGCAGGGAGAAGGGGCTGGGGGCAGCGCCTTCCCACCTGCACCCCCTTCTCACGCAGCAGCCCGCAAGAGAACATAGAGGAAGCCACGGTGTGCTATTTCTTCCCACCATCCACAGACCAGCTCATCTGCCATTGCAACACCACCCCTTGGCTCCACATCGAGGTATTGGGGGATGCAATCATTTTGATATTTGAACTAGAACTAATGAACTAGGGATAGGCAAACTCCTCCAACTAGTACAATTGCCGTTCTGAGGTGATGCTAAATTTCTTCAGAAGAGAAAACCATCAGGCTCCAGGTTTTTCAAGGCTCTCAAACAATTCAAGTGACCCTTCATTTTAAATACTTGATTCCTTAGCTTTGTAATGAGAAAGTTGCAACTGTGAAACTATTTGTAATACATACCAGAGGCTGTTTTCATTTAAAAATATATTTTTAAATACTATTTTTCTCGGTGGGAAGTATCTACTTGTGGTTGGCTGTGGGGGGAGGCTGTGGTTTTATCCCATCTGATACATTTACTCCATTGCTTTGGAGTTCTTTTCTTCCAGCTAGATATCAAAAAACATCAAATGACCAATCTTCAGAGAGAAACTGAGGAACAGCTGTGGTAACAGACATTAGAAAGGTAGTTTTAGACTACTCTAATGACTTTAATTACTTCAAATACTACAAAACTAAACAGACAAACCGTCTTCAAAGTGGCAGTGAAAGCACCAGCCAACATATGACCTGACCTTGGGAACTCGATTAAGGCAAGAAAAATTCGTTAAATAGTAGCTGAATGAAAGAAACTCATTTTCATTCACACATCCTTTAGTTTAAGTGTGAAAATTCCCACTGATTATACCTTCTCACATTTTAAGCATGTGCAAACGTTTCCAGTACCCAAATTCTAACCTGTGCTCCATCCTCACAACGAAATACTGAATACGCGTATAAGAAAAGCACTTGGAGACTTCCATCCTCTCCCAAAAGACAAGAAAGGGAGGCTACACATGGCAAAAATAGAAATTCTTATGTATTGACAACACACTGCCATAAAATACAGAGAATCTCAGCCCATGACGGCCCTCCAGCTTGTGGGTCTGAATGTAGCATACAGGCACTTATCCGTTACCAAGACAGATTAATGACCTTTCCCAGGCTTCAGAATTAAAATATAAATATACACCAGACTAACAAGTATCACAAGTATCATACAGAAGTGCAGTCTGGCCACATAGCACTATTATGGGAAAACGCACGCTGCAGGAAGCACATACAATAGGAAAAATAGGAAAGCCCCCAAAAGTTATCCCTGGAGCCAGGAATGCAGAACGCCCCTCACCGCCATTCTTGCTTAAAACTCTACTCCTTCGCTCTCCAGCTTTTTGCTTCTTTCCCTGGTGCGAGTGTATGTGTGCGTATATATATCTATATCTAATCACATGGCAGTAAAAGCCAGCAGAGTCCCAACAGTACAAGAACAGACTTCTTAAATCACACTGAATGTCATAAATCTGGTTCAGTGAGAAGCAACCCAGCACACTGGCACAAAATCGCTTCTTCTACTCCTTCGCTCTCCAGCTTTTTGCTTCTTTCCCTGGTGCGAGTGTATGTGTGCGTATATATATCTATATCTAATCACATGGCAGTAAAAGCCAGCAGAGTCCCAACAGTACAAGAACAGACTTCTTAAATCACACTGAATGTCATAAATCTGGTTCAGTGAGAAGCAACCCAGCACACTGGCACAAAATCGCTTCTTGCAGCCTCCTCGCGGAGCAGTGCGTCCTCCCGTCAGCGGCACGAGGGGAAAGGAGCTCCAGTTGCTGCACCAGGCAAAGGCTTATTCAGGTGTCCTGGTTCTGGCGAGCGGCTGCGTGGGGTTTATTTGGTGGCTGGGGTTAAACCACGACATCAGGTTTGCGAATGGAAAGAGTTTCTGTAGCACTACAGGATTTCTGATGTGCGCCTGCGTATTTGCTCCAGTAAAAGGGCCTCAAAATAGTAATACTGCAGCAAAATCACACTGACTTAGGACCCTCATGACTGCCAACTGGGACTCAGAGTGCCAAGCTGTGAAGCTGTATGTCAAGTACTTTGCCCATTAGATATATGGCTGATAAGAGGGGGGTTTTTTTCCTTTTTTTTTTTTTTTTAAATATATATAGAATTTCCTGAAACTTATTTCACAGCTCTTCCCATTCTCATCGAATATGCCATTTCCCGATTACTTTTCCTGATGCTTGTTAAGTCTTTTGTCACTATTTGACAAATGAACAAGCACCAAGTGCTGCCCTCGGTGGAGTAAACACCTTCGGACTTCAAAGGACGATCTGTTTTTAAGGGCTGTGTTCTTGGAAACTGCTGTAGTTGGCTCTGCCAGATCACTATCTTCATGCATCAAAGCAAAAGGTACATTAGCAAATATAGAGCAAATTTTTAACTTGAAGGAAGTTGAGCAAGCGGTGCGGGGGGACTCCCCAGAGCCCACTTTGAGCAAGCAAACTGCAAACGACTCCTGACGGGTCTCTCTTGTGCACGGGCTCAGACCGATTTCACCGACTCCGTGCTTCCCCAAGCATTGCAATTCTCAACCTTGTATTGAGAAGTTCCTGCAGTCTCAGCTCTTCTTGGAAGCAAAATACAGTGTTTCTGGTTTTTGCTGATCCAGAGAAGCGCTCTCAAATGCAACTTCATCATAACCAAAAACCCCAAGCAAGGTACTCAGGCATTCCCAACTGCTGTGGCAAGTCTGGAGTGATTAAGCTAACGATGGGGTTTTTGTAACCAAACACTTGGCACAGACAGCTGTATTCATCTCCGTATTGTTTGTACCAGAGATGCAAAAAATCTGCCCTCACATACAGTTTCCTTAAGCTGAAAGCAGCGTGCATATGCTCCTGCGTGTATTTGTTGTGCACGACCAATACCTCTTTCGCAGTACTTGAAAATCCATTTACAGTCGTATCGCTCTCCCCACCCTTTAAAGATCTGCTCACTGCATTACAACCTCAGCTTCATCTGCTTCAGCAAACCACAAGGCTGACCTTTCCTGGACCCACGTTTAGAACTTTTCTGTATATATTTATTGTTTTTTTCTCTGAGCAACTCCCTTGTGACCACCCACTCACAGTTACAGCTGGGCACCGCTGGGGAATTTAAGACCTCAGCTAACAGAGGGCTATGCTGGCAAATTACACTTTGCAAAAACAAAGCGTGACTTCAGGTGGCGGTATCAGCTCAGCTGCTATTAATTTGTGTATCAGCTTTTCCAAAGATGCTTTATTGCTTATGCTGGAAGATTACCGAATAAAGCATCCACATAATGCTGAGGCTACAGAAATATCAAACACAGATCTACAGAAACCATCTGCTCACAACGTAGGATGGATAGCGAATGACGGGATTAGACCACTACATACACACAGGTTTCATAAAGGAAAAACACGCCCACGACCTTCACCATCTCTTTCCAACTCCCCGGAGACCTTGCAGGGCAAGGAAAGGTGCGGCGGGCTGAAACGCAGCCGCTCGGCGGGGCAGGGGTCCCCGGGCACCTGCAGGGACTGCGAAACACAGCGTGGCCGTTCACTCGTGTA
>NW_009187257.1:16535-19106 GCF_000690835.1 Fulmarus glacialis
AAGGCGGGGAGGACAACGCAAGCTTCGTTTTAATATTAATAGCTATATAAGAGAACTGAAAATGAATTGAACTTAAAGCCGTTTCCTGTATTGTCCATCTTACGGCAAACAGCAATGAAAATGGCTGGTTTCTTGACATACCACCTCTTTGTTCACACATACCACCAAGGCTACTCATTTGCTTTTTTTTTTCCACTGCAGTAAAAAAAGTCCATTCTCTGCCACATATGACAGTGCTGTATTATAGCACCATCGTTAAGTTTCATTATTAAATAAAAGAGCAAAATTAAAACAATGAGTAAATGAGAATTCTGCTGGTTTGGGTGCACACAGGCAGGAGGACGTTGGGAGGCAAGGGACTGGCGTGCAGAGCTGGATGAAACTTTCACCGTGAAACCTGGAGCGGCACACCCGCAGCAAAGCCCAGCCTTCTCACACCCCCCAGCCCCACCACGTTCACTCATTCTGCCCTCGTTTGCTTCACACATCGTGAGACCTGAAAAGACCTCCTTCCTTCCTTGTAGGACACTCCTAGGGAGGACACGGTTTTATTGGTCTGGCACAGAGGGCCTGGGTTTGAGTTTCATATTTGTGAGAAGAGAAACCCAGAGGTTGGCATTGTTGTCATATGGGTTGCATGGAGCAGCCACCCAGCCAACCCCACCCAACACCGGTGTCCCAGCAGAACCTGGGTAGGGTCAACGAGAAGTCAATCCAACAATGACTGCGTAGGCTTCATTTATGAATACATACCTATTTTGTGGCTTTTTGTTGACATCCCTCACCAGTACCTGCAGTCAGATCACTACTTGCAGAGCAGCTGCTCCCAGTACAGCTGTGTCACCTCCGCTTGGTGGCAGAACCAAAATGGCTCAGACCAAGAGGTGCCATGTCTGCCCCCTGGGCTACAGGGACAGCTCAGACCTGGCCACAAGCTCAGTACGGAAGCTGAGAGGCAATGGCTCATCTCACGTGTGAGGTGAGCTCAAAGACAGCTCAAGCTCTCTCAAAGACAGCTCCGGCTGCAAAGCTTATTGAGCGTGACTATGGAAGTCTTGAAATCACTGGGCAGAAAAAGCGCTCCACACACCGGGCATCTCTGGAGCCACTGCAGACCCGCACAGCTGGAGACCAGCCGAACAGCCAGAGCTCAGACCTGCTGCCAGGATACACGACTCGGCCACAGCGTTATCTCATGCCACTGAAAAGCAAGAATGCCAAATTGCTATTGCATTGCCTGAGTCGCTCACTGAGCTTCCTACACAAACAATGCCTAGAATTTGAAGTGGGAAAAATAAAGATAAGAGATTACTATACGTATCTTATTTATGCAAGTTAGAACATTTACTCCATCGTTAAAAATAAGAAAATGGTTCCTCCAAACTACCAGTCACAATTAGCCTAGTCAGGCTCAAATTATCTGCCACGACAGTCCTACTTTAACAAGATTAAGTTGCTTCCTGTTAAAACTGCTTTGAACATCTCAGTCCTAACAAATAAAGAAGTTTCCTTCATAAATTTCCTTAATTTCTTTTGCTTGAGTCCCAATTCACAGAGCCCATACAAATAGCACTGAATCGGCAGCTGGGACGAGACAGCAGCTTTGAAATTACCTAGCAAATCCCATTCCCCTAACAACAAATTGCTTTGCAGTTTGTCCTAGACAGAGGAGGTCCAGCTTTAACTGCTTGCTCAGCCTTCTTCCTACATTCAAGTGCAAACGTGCATTTTCTTAAGAAATGTGGGCCTTTAATATATCTTTGGTAAGCTAGGAGAGAATCAAATAGGATAACATCCATGTAGATACCCGAGGAAAAAACAGGCAACTGAGAGGGGAAAGAGATTCTCAGTTTGTGAAAGTGATTTACAGCTTCCTTGAAGGCAGGATACTTCATTGATTTATCACAGTTAAAGATCTGGCTCCATCTTTGAGAAGTATTTTAAGCAGTGATGCAGCTATTCGGCATTTATGAATAGGTGTGGAACGCTCAGCCAAGCAGGAAAAAGCTAAGTTCCTCCTCCATACGCTTGTTAAGATTAGTGTTTATGTAACACTTCAGACACCATCAATAATACTGATTTTGAAATATATAAACCACACGTTGAGCGTATAATTCAGTTTTCCCATTTTTATGCTGCTGGATATACCTGAAACTGGCTTTTAATGAAATACAGCCTACTTTCACAACGTTAGTGGTTGTATTTTCTTTTGGGAATGGAAGTAAGTGCTACAAACGCTAGTATCATTTTCACCATCCAGGGCCCTGCATTTCTTTTTAGTCTTTCAGTTTTAGAGGTCTCAGATATTCTACATTTTGACAGGTTAGATTTATAGAGCTGAAGTGGCCTAGGGCACTTCAGCATCTCCAAGCGGTACGAGGTGAGCGCCCGTCGGGGGCTCTGTGTGAATTCCTAAGGCTTGGCACGGGTGAGAACACACACGAGAGAGCTCTTCTGGAGCAGGATTAGCAAAACCTTGGCTGATTCAATCACCTTGTCACAAGGACCCTCCTTCTGAGGTTCTCCCACGCTGATACAACGGGACACACGGAAGGATTAATACCACTACTG
>NW_009187257.1:19131-48816 GCF_000690835.1 Fulmarus glacialis
AAGGCAGAGCTGACATCCTGGAGGACACGTAGCAGCAGGGGCCACTTATCTGTAGAGGGAAGGCATTTCACAGGACTTGGATGAAAGATGGAGTGTGAAAGCTGGCCCTTACGAGGGCTCCTTCCTTTTTCAGTTGAGATAGTGTGAGGGTGCTGTGTTTGCAACCCTCTAGCACAATCCCCTGAAAGAAGCCCTCCATACCCGACTCTAGAATGGCAGACAAGTTGTGCATGACATGAGCTGTGCATTGCCAAATCCAGGAGACAGCAGATCTCCCTCCGTTGTGTTATCGGGATGACCCGTCACAGTCTTGTGTATTGAACCCGTTTTCCATACTTTTCACAAGACAAGGCTGCTAAGCAGCTCGTTGAGTTTATTTCAAAAAAGAGAAGCAGCTATTTGCTTACAGAGCAGAGAGGGCCACTTATCAGTTTTCCTTCATCCGCATTTTAAAAACAAGCTAGAAACAAGCACGTCCTCTTCCTTGCAAGTTCCGTCTTCAAAAAGGAATCCTGATCTGTGGCTCCTTCTCTCCTGGAGTGAGGCACAAAGCCAGCTGGGTCACAGCTTGCTCCCAGCATTTCCCAGTGAGCTCATTAGCTCCAGGTGATGCCAGGCTGAATACAGTGACAGCAGGCAGCTCCCGTCTCAGGACACCACCCACAAGCTCTTTCCCACTTTCATCTCCCCTGTAAATGCACCAGGGCATTTCCATCCCTGTGGCATATTGCTTCTGCAGCGTCTGCTAGGATCCAAGATATATATGGCCATGCACACAAATTATCTGCTCCAAAATGAAGCCTGATGCTTCTGCACTGTGCCTTGTATTATCACCTGAGGCAAGCGAACATGTTTCCCTGCCAGGCTGGTACAACTCACAAGTGAAAATGAACATCCACAGTGCTGGGCAAGAGCACCAGACTTCATGGTACACAACAGAAAAAAATAAGCCATCTTGCTGGTACCCACACCTTTAGTTGGTTGCACGCACAGAAAACAAAAGGAATATGCGGCTAGGGTGGCTTGTTTTTCTCTCCAGGGAGTGCCAGCATGTATTTTTTAACCATCACTGTTGATATACCAGTGTCTTGTCAGATGTAGTTCCCACTCAACCACTCTATTCTTCTCGGGGAGGTGAGGAAAGGTGTGTTGACTCAGGCGCATACAATTTGAATTTCTGGGATTTTTCTCCCTTTTTTTTCTTTAGTGAAAGCAAAACAAAAAAACCACAGGCAGTTTTGTCAGCCCAGACAATGAAAGCTCTCCTTCAAAGACAATAAAGTCCGATGTTCCTCTGCCAGTAACATACTGTCATTGCTTTTACATTGCCCAAGTACTTCCTTGTCAACCATGAGTCCTGACAACCGCACTTACCCCCTCTGGGTTCTAGCCTTACCAGGTAACCCCCCCAAACCCTGCCCCTGGTTAAAGGCAAAGAGGAAGAAAGAGTTTCCAGCTGGAGTGTCAGATCAAGAACAATCTATTGCATGTTAATACATTTAAGACTAGACTCTTTTGTAAGACGGGTTTACTTACAGTGTGGAGAGAAAAAAACCTTTCACCTCTTAGTATCTTAACATCACAAATCAGCTTCTACTGCTTTGTCTAAATAAATTATAATATTTGATTATCACAAGTCTTATCAAAGATTGAGATTTCCTCCAGAAACTGTCTCTGGTTTTGGAATTCTAGGTCTTTAAAGCTATTTTTTAAATCTGGATCAGCTAGGTTTTCAAAATGGCAAGCAAGGACCGGTATGTGCTCCCAAGAGCCCACACTTAGAAATAAGGTATCTTGACAGTGTTTATCAACCAATACACTGTCATACTAAAATATACTTTTTGCCAATTAATCAGCACAGCTGCAGAAACAGGTGGAATACTGGATAATGCAAAGTTTAAACTTGAAGTCAAGACAATTCAGGGGTGATGTCTCCGTGAAATTAAGCTGGAGTTCCCATCACCTTCTAGTATTTCCCTTTCATTCCCTTTCCTTTCCCCTTCCTTTTCAGTACTTCAAAGACTGTAGCTCCTGTGAGTGCTATAGATTAGTTTATACTGCAGGAAGGAGTTATGAAGTTCCAGGTAAGGAAGGGTATTTCTAAGCAATATTCAGAACAGAAGTAACACCACAATCAAGAGGAGAGATCTTTCCTACATCAAAACCTAAAATAATCCCGTCGTTCTCCTCCTCCCCAGACTTGCTGACCTTCCCCCACACCCTTCCCATATCATTATGGAGCATCTTTCCCACAACTTAGCCCTTCAGTGGCTGACTGGAAAGGGCAGTGTTGCCCTCTTCCCACTTTCCACATGGATAGAAAGCTGTTCGCACTCTGGAAACGGTTAGAGACTGCAGGAGCGATGAGGCTTTGTTACAGGCTAACTATTACTGCCCACTAACTTAAACTTGGCTCTTCTAAGTACCAGACTTGTTGTCACTTGCAATTTATATTAGATTTGGATCTATGCAGCCAAAAAGAGGAAAAAAAAAAAAAAGGACCTGGCCTATTTTAAGCTCTGTCATAATTCCTGTAAAACTCTGTTTAGATTGTAAATGAATCACATGTTGGATCTAGCTAAAACTGTTAGCATAATGTTTGAAATTTCATGCCCAGTGCAACACTATTGCCTGTAAGTAACTAAGGGCTCTGAAAGACCGCGGGGAGCCTGTTTGATGTTTTGTCTTCTTGCAGGAGCACTGCAGAGGAGAAGGTGGTTTGGGGACCCCAGGTGAACAGCAGACAGACTGTGCTTGCTTCCCAGGGCTGTGCTTGCTCCTCTGCAGCAAGGTACTGTCCATCCATTACACAGCCCAAGCCAAGGAGGGTGGCTGGTCCGGTCACCCCAACGGGGGAGGTGGGGGAAAATAACACTGTGAGAAATAACAAATGAGACAGCCTAGGAAAAAAGGCAGAAGCTATTCGAATCCCAACTAAAGACATACTAAGAAGGCAAATCGCTGTGGCAGGCAACCCCTTGAGCCAAGGGCCAGAGGTAGGACTGTTACAAACTAAGAGTGGAGATGGAGAGAGGTTTGCTATGGTTCTCCCAAACAACCCCTCTGGCTTTTCCTCTCCTTCCCTAACAGTGAAAATGAATGCTTAACAAGACACAACTGCTCACGGGCTTCATCGCATTCTTGCACTACTGCTCAGGGGCACTAGGACAAGGACCTGAATTTTTTTTTTACATATAGAATCATAGAATCATAGAATCATTAAGGTTGGAAAAGACCTCTAAGATCATCAAGTCCAACCGTTAACCCAACACCACCATGCCCACTAAACCATGTATATATATACGACATACAATTTGTAAACACTGACAGATCCAATCCATCCCAACAGATGGGCGTGCAGAGCTGGAGGAACCGTTCCGCAGCGGCCCTCTCACCAACATGGGGCCAGAGCCTCGGGCTTACCGAAACAAGCAGGGGAGCAGCTCCCCTCCCAGCTCTGCCTGCGCTGGTGCAAGGCTGGCACAAGTCCCCAGGGCCATGGAGCAACGACATTTACACTGGTGTCACCGAGGCAGGAACGGGCCAATGACTTCACAGGATTTATTCAAAACAGGAGAAGAAAAAGCTTTCTTTACAGACATCGTGAAACACATCAGTAGGGAAGAGGACAGGGAAGGCGTTCTCACTGACATACAGAGATTGCAGAGCTACTGCTTCCCCTCTAGCAGGGAAAAGCTGCCCTCCTCAATTCTGCCTGTGTTTCAGCATGAGAAGCAGAGCACACCCTCGCTCCTCACCGCTCATGAAGCACAGGGGTAACGCAACTGCTCCCCACCTATTCAGAAAGCGCACAGCAACTGAGAGATCACCTCGGTTAGCTTGCAGAGAACTGGAACTCATCTGGCCAGCAGCTACGTGGCATTTCTGTTAACAGAGACAAGCCAGCAATCATTGACAGCAATCAAGCCAGTGATTTGCCGATAATTGCAAAAGTAGACCAGCAGAGAGCTGGAAAGAGGTACCGACTTCCAGTGAGTTCTCCCATTTGCGCTTTGGAGCATCTTCCCCAAAATGTTTTTGAAATAAGGCTTCTTCTGTACCAAGCACAGCAGTGTACTGGAGAAGTAAATGTTCACTGAAATTTATTTTAAGCGATTAAAAAAAAAAGTAAAAAGATTAAAAAGTCTCGCAAGAATCACTGAATTGTGAATTGCCTCCCTCTTCCTTTGCCAAAAATGCCACCGCAATGATTTCAGAATTCTTACAATTTGAAAGGAATTTGCCATGGTTATTTTACAAACTATTTATAAAATCAAATATTTTGGACTAAGACTAGCTTATCAGTACACAGCTTTGACAGTGTTTCCATAAATCAGCCCTGCTCCAAAGAGCTTCTAGGACTACGGGAACAAGTTTTAAATTATTTTTCCTATTTCTCAATGGACCAGGTTTTTGGTTGTCATAACCCCTTTGAAGCAAACCGAACTATATTCAGCATTTGATCCTGACTTGTGTAAACTCTGCTTAGAAAGCCTCTCCTGCGTCTCCCATACACCATCATCGGTTGAGATGAAGACAGAGATATCCACCTGCTGCATGAGCCTGGCTCCACTGGGAGTATATTTATTGCAGTGGCTCATGCAGATACCGCGTGGACGTACCGCAATGTATTAACACCACCTTACAGTTGGGAGAAGTTAGGCAACGAAGTCCTAAGAGCAAGTATTGCAACATGGAAGAGCTGTCAAAACACACCAGTGCTTAGACCTAACAAATTTGACAACCCTGATTTAAAAAGTGCTTTGACAGTCAAGAAAAATTCCTAAACACACTAAAAACTCATCTGCTAGCAATGCACGTTTCGGAAGCCAGGCAAAATAACTTTCCCGTGAGTATAGATGTCCTCATCTGTGCCCTGGTTTATATGCTTCACCAAGTTTTTCTCAAACAGGAGGGGGTGGTAAGCTCCCATTGTACAGGCACGGTCGTGAAACTTCTGGTAATAGTGGCAAATGTCCGTCTGCCGTTTGGAAGGGAGAAATTCGTACACGTGCACTTCATCACAGAGCGTCATCATGATCACGATGCCTAGGGAGGGAAAGAAAGCAGACATCCCCATGTCAAACCAGAGAACAGATCAAACATTCCAGCGAGACAGGTGGTCAGCAAGGAGCATCCAGCTCCAAGGAGAAGGGTTTCCTTTCTGAACGTTCAGACAAGGGGGGGAGAAAACAAGTCTGGCCAGGTGGGGCTGTTTCCTGAAGCCCTCTCTTGCAAAGCCTATGATTGACTTGATTACACCAGATTGTTTACAGCGACAGCCACACCAAAAGGCCAATTTTTAAGAGCACTACCATTCTCCGTGACCTTCATGGAAACTTGGGCGTCTGCCAACCCTAGGCTGATCCAAACAGCCCATCTCAAACCTGCTTGGGTAAGCAGAGATGAGACCTTCACCCTTTCCCCACCTGCCTCCTGTGAACGCAGGGGATATAAAAGCGACTGTGCTTGGAGATGGCTCACCGAGACTGAGCAACCCCTGCTCCTCAGGCTTCCCCAGCTCCCCTGCAGCAGAGCAGTGCTGCCCTCCTGTGTCTTCTGACAGGCACATGAACCACTTGAGGACATTCATGCCAGTGTTGGCACAGACCTGTCAACTTTCTGGCCAGATCAGAAGTAAGCCAGAGTTAGCAGCTACTTTTCTTCCAAGTGCAAGAAATAGCAAGACTATACTAGGGAAATAGGACCAATGTATCATATCACAGAAAATTCATGCAGTATCTGAGACATCAGGGACCATGCATGATCAGAGGAACACAGTTTACAAGACATTAGAAGAACCTATCTGTGAAACCACTTGTTTAACTAAGGTGCAAAGCAGGTAACTTGGCCCAAAGTTAAGCCACAGAGGAATTTGCTGTCTGACGTGGCCCGGTGCCTGCCTTCAAGCCCCTAACTCCAGTTAACAACAATTTTGCTGCTGAAGTCATTGACTATGCTGTTACGCAGTTGTTCTGCACATATCCCAGCAATGATGTAATAGGTGCTGGGCAAGAGCAGGGTTGTGGAAGAAAACTAGACATTTGACTGGCAAAAATAAGAAGTGACTCTGTTTACACAGAGGTAGAAGGATGCCTGTGCCCCAGCAGCGATGGGAGCAGAGACGGGAGCAGAGGAGGAGCTGAAGCACAGCAGCTGAACATTCACGTGGCAAACAAGACCATACATCTATGCTGTGATTTCAAATACACGTGAACTTCCTGAGAAGTTCACTCCTTTTTATTCAGCTGGTCATGAGATGTGCTCTCCGATAAGAAGGAAAAGCTTTGCAACAGCAGAATGTAAAATGCTCCGCTTCGCTGAGAGGCTGGATTCAGCATGCTGACAAACAAGACCTTAGCATGCCGAGTAAGGGGGAGTATCGCTGAACTTTTCAGGGCAACCATTCAGTCTGACCATCCCCAGCCCCCCCAGTAAGTCTTTAGCTATATATATTTTTCCATATTTATATATGGAAAGCATAAATGGTCAAGCACTTAGATTTCATCTGCAGTAACCAGATTTATTTGCCTGACAAGATGTGAGCCCGCAGGAGCCGTATCCTTCTTCTTGCACCCTGTGGGAATTCTCTGGTGCTAGAAACTAGAAATCCTAGAGACCATCTCGATGTTGCAATCTCCTCTCCTGTTTCCACATGGAACCAGGCCATGTTTGTAACTGCAGTTTCAGAGGGGTGCTGCAAACTGCTTACTTTAACACAACTGAGCTGCTACTTTAAAGACAGGAAGCTTAAATTTTGGCAAAGACAAACACTGTAAAAGCAACTCTGATAAGCACCATAAATCTGTAGTTGTCTTTGAAAAAAGGCATCCTGGAGAGTTCCTGCCTGCAAACTGAACGAGAAGTGTAGAGGGCAATTATCTTACCAAGCATTCCTGACGACGGTGGATTAGGCTGAATATGCTCCATGGAATTCTCCTGCAGAATATCCCAGAGTTGCCACTGCATTTTTGGATTCAGGATATAGAAGGGCTGCTCTGGATGTGTACTACGATAAGACTTATAGCTTTCAAAAAAGTTGTAGTCTGGTTTTCTGTACCACTGCAAAACAGAAACAAGAAGTCAGACTTTTTATTTCTAGCCCACTCTTCCGCATAACCAACAGGAAATGAGGATGAGTGAACCTGCTGCTGCCAGGGGAAAAGGTCCTGCTGTACCCACACACACTCTCCCTCTGTCCCCCACCACCTCCCCTGCCCCTCGAGTCACGGTGGTGACTTGACTTAGCGAACGGAGCAGGGAAACCCCAAATCTCAGTGAAGGACCGTTAAATGAGATCAGCATCTTGTATAATTTCATTCTGCACTCCCCAACAGCAGATGACGTTGAGAACTCTGCCTTAAATGTACAGACCCCGACCCCTCTCCATGCTGGAGTACAAAGCATCCTATTCTGCAGGCAAGCGTCCCCAGCACAGCCTCCTAAACCAGGCTGAGCTGATTTGCATCCTAAAACTTCCCCTTTCTATAAAAACACTTAGGAAGGGTTTATGTTTTCTTAAAGTAATTTTGAGATTTTTCCCTATGCTAAAAATATCCCATCCTGGTTTTACTGACTCTTAAAACATGCTGTACATACACCCTCGTGTCTCCTGGCAGTGTGGGACTAGGCACAAGAATAAACATAAGAAATGCAGTCCAGAGAAAGGAACGCAAAGACCTCTCAGTTACAGACAGAGCTTAATATAAAAGTAAAGAATGGACTATTCACTCCTACCTGCTTCCACCCTGTGCCTCCAAAGCTCATCACTTATCAAATAACGCCCTTTTGTACGCAAAATGAAAAGTGAATGCTAGAGGGATTGCAACACCCACAAGTGAAAGCCTAGCTGACACAGAGAGGAGACATTTGCTAAGATCTTCAGAGGGTTTCCCAATCCGTTCATAATGCATCAAGTATACCTCATGTCTGACCGGTGCTTGAAATATCCAAGCATCAACCATCAGCAAATCTTACAGCAACTGTCAGAAAGAGTAGATTATCCTCTGACGAGATGACAACCGCTGCAGCCAGCAGCGACCTCCTCCCTGCGGCATCAGCCCATGGGAAAGTAAAGGTGATGACCCGTTACACTTGGCCTGAGGCCCTTCACAGGGATCTGGAACAGGTAAGTGTTTCCCTAGGAGCACCCATGCATGGGATACTCTCAGAAGCACATACGGATATATCCGTGATAACAAAGAGGTAAACAAGAATGGCCTTAGAAGGCCACATTAGGAGGAAGTGGGTTAACAGATGCACTTCAAAGCATATGAATCTGATTTTATTTACAGAAAACTCAGCCTTACCTCATGAATTTCTGCATGATACGGTGCTGGATCCCAGACAATTAAGATTCCAGTGTTATATAGTGCTTCCCTCAGGAACTGCTGCTCGTCAACAGTTACAAGCTTGAATAACAACAACAAATACAATAAAATACAGTATGCTGTCAGAATTAGCAGGCAGCTGAGCAGCAGAACATACCTGAATAGAGCCACAGCCACCCCACTGCCAGTTACTGAGCACATCCCACTGCATGCAGGCAAGGACACAACCCCCAGTGATGCCCTTCCAATGCCCACTCCAGTCCTACCTAGCAGCGCAGGATTTAGGGGAGAGTCACACGAAAAACTGCCATTATGCTTTACAGGGTTTTCTCTACCCATCTTCAATAATAAAATAAGGACAGGACCCGCAGAGTGACCCAGCTTGTATGATGGATACCATCGCTACAACTACCAGAAGCAGGTGGGAACATCCGTTGCTGCCAGTAGTCACCAGGACGGTCCAGGAAGAACCTCATGCAAACACACTGTTGGCTTTATCAAGAAACTTCATTTGAACCAAAAAAAGTCTGCACGTGGGTGGTCTCTCCTGAGCAGCACGAACTCAGGCAGCCAGGGCTCAGCGCTGGGCCAACTTGCTGCAAGAGCATCGGTGCAAAAGACAAGAGACCACGGCACCCCAACCGACCCTCGCGTGAGCCCCACCTTGCCTCTCCAGAGCAGGGTGATGCAACTCGGGCAAGGGAGGTTTGAATCTTGTAAGAGCAGCGATGAGAAGGAATGCGCCACAACAGCAAAGCACACGGGCTAGATAGTATCAGTGGAAAGAGACTGCTCCACCAGAGGCTTTCCCAAACGAACAACACCAGGCGGTTCAAACAGAGAAGTTGCCCTCTACAGCCTGGACACAACCGTCACAGCTCGTGACGCCTGAGGGCAAGCCAGGTCTGCAGCAAAAAGCAAACAGTCAGAATCAAACGAGACAGGGACTGATCTCCTGTCCTCCCCACCCAAAGGCATAACCCATACAGGCATAGCTCGTAAACATCTGCTGAAGAAAAGCATCATCATAAAAATCAGCTCCCATTTGCCCTGATTTTCTCCACGGATCTAAGTAAGAGCTAGCCGACGTATCCTTGAGTATCCCGGCTGCCCCAGCAGCAGGCTGCCTTCCCAGCTGTCCCCATAACCAGAGCACAAGGACGCTCTGGCCAGCCTAGATGCAAATTATTCCAAAACTGAAAAGGGTTTCCTTGCATCTGTTCTTAACTCTGCGGGATTAGGCTTTGGCCTTGACCACGTGTACTGCCTGGTTTCATTTCCTTACAGTAGCTAAAATACCTCGGCCACTCGTTGGCTGGAGCATGCTGGGTGAACTTCTGCGGCCGCGGGTCCACGGACACCAGAGGCAGAGGCAAGGAGAGGGCACGGCAGCTGGCACCAGCCGTCCCCTTAGCCAGGTACGAGCGGGATGGAGCACCGCAACGGGACAGGGATAGGGCAAGGAACACGGGCGCTTTATTTTCATTTCACTGTTTCTATTTAAAGGCTAGGTATCTTTCAGGAACTCTTCTGTTGTGAAACATGTGAAAGGAGGATTCGAGAGAGACTGAGCATCAGCGAAAGCAAAGGTCAGGCAAGCAAAGCCATGCGAGAGGCAAGCAAACCCCTAGAGAGCTGTGACAGGCACAAAAGCAAAGGGATGAGAAACGGGGGGGAGCGCCTCCACAGCCACAAGGTGTTTGCTGTTTCCTTCCCCACAGCACAGAGCTGGTCCTTGGCACTACCAGTTATCTGTCTGTCACTTAATCTGTTTGCTGGAGGAATCTGGCTCCCCAGGCACCTTTAGAGCCTATTGGTTCTGTTTAATAGCGACTGATTCTTTCCAAGTAGTTAAATTCATTTAAATTGCTACATGACTTATGTGTCTTGCCCAGCTTTTTGATCCGAATTAGTTAACTGATGTATTGATTTCCTAGTTCATTTGTTCTTTAGCCAACTCACTGTTTAGCAAGTATCTTGCTAATAGAGCTCCTACCCTCCTGGTAGGTTTATCAACCGTATCAAAATGAGTTTCTTCTCTCCGGCTACCGCAGTCAATGCCCTGTAATCTAAACATGCTCCCCTTTCCCATTACAATCTTACTCCATTCCAGTGGTGAGCTATCTCATTTCTCTTCCTCCCTGCAGGCTCGTTAGTGCCAGTAACAACAAACGCAGCCAAAGCGGAGAGTGCTCTCCATGACAGCGAGAAGCCAGCCAAGGAGAACTGTAAACAAGGGCTGGGAGGAATGAGGTACTCTGGTCCTTGGTCAGCTCTGCAAAAAGGAGTTGTGTCCTACAGAATGACATTGGCACTCCCCCCGCACACTCTTCAGCCCTTATTTTTGCAAGATGCGAGCGCTTTCCCAGGGCAAATCGATGTCTTGCATAAGACTGCAGGAAAACATGCCATTAAAGGAAGTGGTACTGATGAACCAGTGAAGGTCTAAGAAAATAAGCAAGGCAATGTTAAAGAATATCTTTCTTTAGAACAGCTACCAAGCTTGTCAACCTACAAGCCTATCCTCAGATCTGAGGATCCCAAATTTCTCCCCCCCTGCCAGTATCAATCTATTAATCTTTCCCAGCACACAGATGTACAAGATATCCCACTCTACTGTTAAAACCATCCACCCCTAGATATGTGTTAGAGACTGGACAGCAAATTACAGAAAAGTATCTTCAACTAGTTATCAAGCAACTTAGGGCCACTGGCCACACATGCCAAAGGGATACTACTCAGTACAGACTAGTTCTGACAGATTAGATTCAGGAGATCCCATTTCCTTCATTTTGGGAATAGATGGAAGATTCAAACTGTTAAAACCATCCACCCCTAGATATGTGTTAGAGACTGGACAGCAAATTACAGAAAAGTATCTTCAACTAGTTATCAAGCAACTTAGGGCCACTGGCCACACATGCCAAAGGGATACTACTCAGTACAGACTAGTTCTGACAGATTAGATTCAGGAGATCCCATTTCCTTCATTTTGGGAATAGATGGAAGATTCAACAGTAAGAGCCAAAATGAGAGCAGCCAAGCCACAATCCCATCCCGGCTCCCTGTGACCACTGACAACATAAGAAAAGCCAAACACAGAACAAGAACAAATTATAGCTTTTCCAGCAGTACCTGATGCCTGCAAGCAGCTGAAAACAAAATGCAATCAGGCAACCCACTAACAAGAAGGTTAAAACGATGTCGCCAAGGCTAGAACAGCACCGAACCATTAAATGTGCAAATAAAAACACAGAAGAAAACCAGGCTCCCAATCCAGTTATCCCTGAAGATAACAGGGACTGCAATGAGAGCTCTTTGGTTTAGACTCCTGCACTATTCACATGGAGAGCACCTTCTGCCCTGTTTAACAGCGAGATCAACGCTGCATTTTCACTTAACTTTCGCCTCAAAAACTGCAAAAATTTTGCTCTCCCTGTAATTGAAGTTTTCTATGGTGCCTCCATTCAGAGGGGGTGGTGGCAGATGAAAAGCGTCACCCACGGCTGCAGGCTGATCTGCATGGATAACAGAAGCACTGTAACAACATGGCTGTAACTACACTTAATCCAAAATAAAAGCATCCACACAGAGACTTATTACTGCTATATTACAGCTGTACAATCATACTGTTACTCTCCTCCCCGTGCAGATAACCCGGGGATCACACAGGTCACACACATGGTTTTGCTGGCAAACGGCTTCATATCACAGTAAGTTTGGCAATGAGCACATCCTCCAGATAAAGTTTTCTTAAGTGATAACACCTATCTGACATCATAAAAATACATACAGAAGGGAAAGATAAAAGAAAATTGAGAGGCCAAACAGGGCAGAGGAAGGAGGATGTCAGCAGCCAGATACGTCTGCTAAAACCAGACTGGGTCAGAAAGGACGAACTGCCCCACACGGGACGGTCTAACGCGGGGGAATCGAGCGGCAGCACAGCAGAGCCCCGCAGCAAGGGGGGAAGGCGAGACCTGAGAGCAGAAAGAGGTAGCAACAGCTTTCGCACAAGAAGCAAAAACACACTTCAAAAGACACAAAATGAACTAGGGAAACTGGTTACAAGCTAGCTCCACGCCTTGCCTTTCACGAGGACGGCCAAGCTCCTGCTGCTGCTTTGAGAAACTTCAAACCTTGTTACACGGCAGTGCCCTGGACCCCTCACCCAGGAGGGGATGAGAAAACTCCAGGCCTATAAATCTTAGCTTTGGGGTGAGGAAAGGAAACTGCCTTTCCGTTCTGGAGTACAAAAGCTACACTTCAGTCCCCCATCTCTGCCCCGCTCACCCCCTGCGGCCTCCTCCCCCTCTCCCGGGGCGAGGGGGTGCTCGCACTCCGCGCTGCAGCCCCGCACCAGGCCTTTCATCCCACGACTCCCGGCCTATGCGGTATTTTACTGTCCCACTCCGTTCCCTCACCGGCACACACTACTGTGATTTCCTCTTCTCTCTGCATGCGTACACTTGAAAATTTCTCCCCCCGACATGGGCAAACACGAAGGGTAACAGCTATGTGGAAGCAGGGCACAAACACCCTCTCAGATGTACCTAGAGCAGCAATGGTCTCCGCTGTGGGTCCCGCTCTGCTCCTGAACGGGTGGCATACTAACCCTGCTAAAGTCTTGCTAGACGTGGAGGGTCTAGACCACTGAGGGTCTGCTTCAAAGCCTGCTGAAGTCCAAAGAAAATTAGCAGAGGGACAGCCTCATACCTAGAAAGAGCTCTCAAAGAGTCAGGGAAAATTTAACTCGGTGAGCAATGCCTTGCATTAAAGGTACTTTCTGCCGTGCTCTGCAATGAGGTCCTGGACCCTGCGATTCACCCACCAGAGTCCATACCCTCTCCTGGCTGCGTGCAGGCTACAGCTTTAACGGTGGGTCCTTTGTCAATTGTCTTCAGTCATTTAACAGCCCTGGTTAATGTGTTATCTACAGAGTCTGCCGCATCGCTGGGCAGAAAATAAGTATTGTTCTTTTATTAAAAGCCAAATGAACTTCCTTCATTCTTCATACCCATCTCTGGGGCAGGCACAACGCGTCTCTCGGCACACCTCGGTTTGCTGAGCAGTGTTAGCTGCTCTGCAGTGCCGTTCCTGCCTCACGCTCCCAAAGCACAGCAGTGAGCATGCAGCTGGCCTGCCTGTACTAACAAAGAGGCTTTGAGCCAAGCCAAAAATCAAATTACCTTGTGCCTGCCGTAAATTGCAAGCAAGCTACTGCAGGTTCGCTAGCACATGCTAGTTTAACTGCAGTAATCTCAGATTTACCAACTGTCCCTTGTTACAAGGAAGGATGCTCCCATCCTACGGCTATCTGCTAGGGACAGGAGAAATCGGATGAAAAAGCCCTATTCTCCCCAATTTCATTTTAAAGACCTCCCAGCAGCAGATGAACCCAGAAGCCCCGCGGGTGTTGTTATTTCAGGCTGCTGCTCAGCTCCCAGGCAGCACAGGGGAGGTACGCAGCTCTGCCACGCTTGGCCCATTTGGCACACGTTTCTCAGACCTACCTGGGAGTTCACAAGACGAATTGTTGTCTTTTGCCCCACATCTTCTTGAAACCCCTTGATAGGAGCCCCATTGAATCGCAAGACGGCATCGTGGCTGTCTGAAAGCAAAACAGAGTGAAAACCCATGAGCTAACGACTGGTTTTTGAGTGATAGAAGAGATGTGTAATAGGTTATTCACCTGCATTTCTAATACAATCTGGCTAGTCCCTGACTTTCCACCTAACAGCTAGAAATACCAAGCCAGATTCTGTGGAAGAAGTTGTTCGTCTAACTTCATGATCAATACACTTTTAAAAATCCACTTTTTCAAACTACAATCCACTAGCAGGCTGAGAGAGCAGCCCTAGCATTTGCTCTGCACGGAGGAACATGGCATCTCTCTCCCTCTCCCTCTTTTTCCTTCCAAACACTTCACCAGGAGATAGACTGATATATAATTAATTTACAATGTGGCTGGCTGCAAACTAAGGGACTAGGAAATAATGGCGAGCCAGTGTCCTCTCTTGCAGCCTGGAGGTTGACCAGCCTAAGAAACACATATAACAGCCACAGTGGAAAATGAAGCTGGCTTCAGCCTGCCAGCATACCTCCCACATTACAGAAATAAAACCACCGCTGTGCATTTAACAGGCATGGCTTGTTACACGCCTTGGGATTCACTGCATTTTCCTCTGCTGGCATCATCTCTTAAGATAGCACAGCATTCCTCCCGCACCCTCCTCTGCCTCCGCACAGCAGGCCAAGCTGCCGTAATGCCAGGGAGCCAGGCTGCTGCTGCGGCACAGAGAGCGTACGTGCCCGGCACCCCGGCACCCCGGCTTCTCCATACCTACTGGCTAGATTTGGACAGGAAACCTTCTACGTGATCAGAGGTGTTCAGCCGCAGGAGCAGGACCAGCTCCCCCGCCTTCGCGCCGAGGCCACACGACCACAGCTCACACCAGCTGCAGCTGGGTCTGCGGGGAACTGCCGAGTCCCCAGCCAGGGCAGAAGGGCTCGCCTGGTCCGGAACCCGGCCTTTTCGAGATCATTTTCTTGAAAACAGCGGTGTTCTCATAAGCAATGTTGGAGGATCAGTAATCACTGGCAGTGAAGACTAGTTTCTCAGCTATTTTATTCTCATAGACAAGTGGATCTTGTTTAGAGCCCTTCCAAAGCAACACACAAAACCCAGAAAGGTGATGTTTCTGAAAAAAATGTGTCCATGCTGAGAAGCAGCTGTATAGTTACCACTACAGACCCTTAACTCCACATCTTACCTTCCATCAATGGAGTACAGGGTTATAATTTCTCCATATAACTTCAGCCAGACACCAAGCGTTATTACGCCCTAAATTTGCATTTTAAAAGGGCGTTTAATGACTGCACAAGCAGAGTAGCTGGCTCTCTGAAGCACTCTGTCTCCGGGTGGTTGTGCTGCACTCAGTATTTTCCATATCGGACTTTTCACTGGCAATTGATAACCTCCAATAACCCCAAGAGTCCAGTAAGAGAAGAGCTGCTTGTTGACAAGCTTCTCCCTGTTCTGCTCTGCCAGCCTCCCTTACATTGACTCATTTGATATCTTAACATAATTACACAGAACAAGTATTTCCTGGCCATTTAAGGAATAATAATTCAGGAATCTGTTGCGCTCATCTACGCAAATGCTTCATTTTAAGCCTGTCAGATATAGTACCTTTTTGGCACCTTCCTCCAACAAAACCACGGCTTTTGCTACGTGGAAATACATCAGGTGAAAACTGGAAAAAAACCGTACATAAATACACTGAATACTCCTGAATTCTTCAATATTCACCCTGCCCAGCTCAAGGCTGCAAGTGCCCAAAACTCTGCAGAATCACTAGCAGAGATGATTGCTTGAGCAGAAAGGTTACAGTCTGCGACCCAGGCGTGAGGAACACAAGCCAGGGACACCAGCAGGGGTTAATGGCATTTGCCTCGGGCACATTACACAGTGACCTTTCCAGCATCCATCCCTTGTGATCTGGAACAAACTGGTGCTTCAGTTTCGGGGACAGGCTCAGAGACCGGCTGTAGGAACAATGAAATGGCTTTCCACATCTGACGTCCTCTCAGCTGTGCCGCAGCCAGAACACAGCCCATGGAACTTCTTGGCTGCTCCGACACCAAATCCAGCGCTTGCATGGACTGCATTACAACACGCCGTAAACACCATCCTCAGCTCTTGAGAGGGTCTCCTCATGGAGGAGCGAGCAGTTTTATCAGTATGCTAGAGTCTAACAAAGACACCCTCGGGCACAAGCCAGCTATGTCAGAGGAGTGTTCAACAGAAGGTCACTTCTGTGGAAACCTTTAGCTACTGAACTTCAAGAGGCACTTAAATCAGCCAAGACAGGTACTCAAAGAAAAAAATCAGAATTGGCTTCCCAAGTCTTGACCTATCTGGCCTCAAACACTTGTAAGAGGCGGAAACAATTACATCAACCAACTCCCACCCATAATTTTTAGCAAGAGGCAATGCTATCCTGGTTAATACCACCACCACTACCTTTTTCATCGCATCTTTCATAGCATTTTAACACACTTCAGACTGTTCAACTTCATTCTAGCGCTTGCCCACCAGCTCTGTGGAGCACATAGGAGTTTGGGGGCAAACTTTTGAGCAACTACCAGAAGAAAACCCTGACCTTCCCACAAGCATCTGGGGACTACGCTTCTGAAGGCTTTGCCCAGGTCATTTGTGAATAAAGTATTAAAGGGCCATCTGCTTGTTTCAGAGGATGAAGGCTACTTCCAAATTAGTGCAGCCCAAAGGGACCTGATCCAACAGAGAACTTATTGACACACCGAAGTCTGCAAACAATTTCCATCAGAGAGAACATCCATAGGCTTTAAAACTTCTGCAGTGAAGCTGCAGTTCAGCAAAGTGTGAATCGTAACTGAGCCTCGAACAACAATTAATGAAGAAAGCTGAGGGAACTGCAGGCACAGGAGAATTTTCTGCCAGGCACAAAATCCTGAGTTGACGGCTGGAGAGTTAGTTTCCCCTGCATGCTGCTTTCTTAAAGACACAAAATGCTTTGCTATCAAAACATGCTTCTTTATAATCCACAATACAAGACCTATGTTTCGGCATTTACTAATTAATACATTAACCTCAGATAAATAAGGTCAGATAAGACTTTCCAAAGCATCACCAAACTTTGTCTAAAGAAGAGATAAAATAAAGCCCTGTAAAGTTTTTCCACAGTCTTCTGCGCCACTCAAACTCAGCCACTGCCTTATGGTTCAGAATGAAGCAATGCCACTTTTGGAAGGCCATGAGCATGAATTACAGCGTTACTGAGGTTGGAAGGGACCTCTGAAGATTGTCTGTGCCCAGCCCCTCTGCTCAATGCAAGGTCAACTAGAGCAGATTGCTCAGGGCTGTGTCCAGTGGGACTTCTTTCCCTTTAGAGTTTTCTTTTACTTCTCTTCTGAAGAATTCTTTCTGAATAAAAAAGTTCTGACCATTGACTGTGGAATGAGCACATTGGCATTACTCAACCCATCGCAAGTCCTCTCAAGAAATAAACACTTGAGGAACCAAGACCTCTCCCTGTGTTAGTGCTACCCTCTGGTGATGCCAACACGATCACGAAAATTGGAAGGACCAGCTGGAATAGAACTACCTGCACATAAGTCATGTCCTTTCAGCTCAACCCAACCCCTTCCACTCCCTTGGGGCTTGCCCGTTTTGGTCTGCCCAAGGTCTAAGGCTCTGTGATCTAGGGCATCAGAAGGCAGCCTACGCTGCGCGGTGTGTGCACTCAGAGAGGACGGGAGTGTCTGATCATTACTCCCATCTCCTCCTAGGCTGCAATGTTCACTAACTTTAGAAGAAGTCTAAGGATAATATTTCAACTTATTTTAAACACCTTCGTGACCACAGCAGAGACTCACTGGTAAGAGTGTGACAGTAGCTTACTTCTATTCAGCGTAAGTTATAAAACAATGTTATTTGAATTTATGTGAATAGAAAGATACCAACCTATCTCTTGTCCCAAATGAGATGATTTCAGAGACCCTGCTGAGGACACAACAGCACAGCGACCCAGGCGGCCCACTGTTTCATTGAGGCTTTTCCCTGGTAGGTATTGCTGCCATTCGGAGGTATCAAAAGGACCATCAGATCCCTGTATCATGGTCACGTTCACCCTGTCCCGTAGCTGGCAGAGCAGCTTCTCTGGGCTGAGTTTAGCAGTGTTCCTCTTTCCGTTGTAAGTCACATTGTACTTGTTCATGGACAGGTAGTTTTTTCTGACCTTCTGCAGCCTGGGTATAAGATTTCTGGATGAACTGTCCTTATCCCATACCTTCACAGAGTCTGCTGCTTTCTTGGACTTTTCTGCTGTTCCAGAGGTGCTGCCTTTTACTTTGTTGCGGTTACTAAGCCAAGTTTTGGGTATCTGACTCAATTCACTGGCTGCTTCACGGAAAAGGCCCTGTGATTTAAGTGGGTTCCATTTTTCCGAAGTCCTGTGAACCTGCAAAGCATGGCTCTCGGTCTTGAAAGGAACATAGTAGCTTCTTCTCGTCTCTCTCCACAGGCAAACCGTCAGAGCTACCAGTATCACCACAAGAACACACGTTAATTTTTTCAACACATTGACGTGAACCATAGTGTACGGTGCATCCAAATGGGACACTGAACACCGGGCAGGGAGCTGGTCCTGGGAGAGAGGAACACACCTCAGTCAGGGCTGCATGCACAGGCATGCGTATATATATAAATACCAGTCTGTGGGCAATGGGAGGGGAGAGGGAGAACAGAGGGGCAATTTTAAAATTTCAAGTCGTTTAAAGATCTCATTTCAAAGTCCACCACCTCAAACATCAAACAGATAGACTTGAGCTGGCCTTTAGCGATCGCATGCTATGTAATGGTGATCTGAGGCCACTGCCACTCAAACCATTCTTCTATTCCCTTCCACAAGTGACAGTCAAGTTTAACACAGCCAGTTTCATACCAGCAGCAGGGCAAGTCTCCACTTTGCTTTCTTTCACCTCCCATCTCAGCCAGCCAATATCCAAATCCCACCACTAGCATTTCCAGAACTGAGCTTCTACTTGACCATAGGCATGAACACTAATGAAGCACATAATGAGGCGTACAACTGTGGGGAAAAAAAAAGGTATGAGCTCGTGAACACCAGGAGCTTCACCAGCCTGGTACTGACACACTTGGTGGCTTCACAGGGAACTTCTGCAAGCCTGCAATGGGCTAAGTGCACGCCCAACATGAAACCTCACTAAACAGTGGCTGGGAGCCAATTAATCCACAGTAGGGTTTGAGGCATGTTTGGGTTCATAAATGCACTTTGATAAACATTACTCAAGGCATGCTACCCCCGGAGAAAGCAAAGCCAGACCCTGTTGTCCAGCACTGCCTGTCCTCTTTTGCGCTACCTCGTATTAGCAGACACCTCCAGCTCCCATCATGTTATAAGGGGGCAATTCAATACAAGGAGGGCCCAAAGGGCAGCTCAACCTAGGCAGCACAAGGGGCTGGTGTAGGAAACATATGCTGAGGCATAAACACCTCGTGAGTGGCACACGGGACCACAGAAGACAGGAGGCCAGCTGCTCATTTCCCTACGTGGCTGCTCTGGGATGCGACCACGAACGTGGGAGCAGTATAGAGACAGCACGTGTCCCAGTGCTCCTCAGGAGACAAAGACGTGCCGATCACTACCCATCCTAGCAACAACTCCCTCCTTGAGCAACTTGCTGAAAGCAAGCAGTGCTGAGCTGTGGTACTGAGAAGTTACTGAGCTACCGACACGCTACCTGTGGATAAAGCAGCAGCTCTCCAACTCAAGTCATTTTGGGCTGTTGGCAGATTTTCTTCCCAGGGTTTAAGCAGGATATCCCAAAACACAACAGTTCTGTGACACGCTGAAGAGTTCAAGAAACACCTGTAAAAACAGAGGAAAAAAAAAAAAACCTATTATGGAAGAAGCTCGTGGAGATGAGCAAGTATTTCCTCAGATAAGCCTGCGGTCCCACAAAAGCTGTTACCCCAGGCGTGGAAGGGCCAGCAGCAAACACATTAACATCACATAAGCCTTTTAAACGCTGAAATGCCCACTGAAAATGGGCATTAGTCTGAAATCTACTCTCAGCTAAAGCAGGAACTGGTTCGCAGGCTGCCTGCTCTATGCTCCCACCAGACCAACAGCCTTCTCCGCAGAGAAGGCTCTGAGCAGTGGATGCACCTGTAATACAGTGAAGGAAAAATCCCAATGCTAATGCTTAACACAACAAACAGGAAAGGAAAGAAAAAGCTAACTTTTCCTAGGGAAATATCTTACTGCCTATTCTTCGGCGATTCATGCACTCTTCCTCAAATGCAGAGGAGACTCCCCGCTTTTTTGGAGCGAGTTGTATGAAAAGTTGCTTTAAAACATATATCTTAATCCACAGATCTTCACAAAATAGACAAATATATTTTAGACTTTACAGCTTCACTCTACCAAGGAAATGCAGCAAGAGAAAGGGAGATTTCACAGTATTATACAATTCAAGAAGTAACTTGCTTCTGCAGGAACTCTGAGTCAGTACAATGCCACATAAGCTAAATCACAAATGCTACCCTTCACAGGATTAAATACTAAATTATTAAATCATCCTAATCCTGACTACTTATATTTTCTTTTAACTCTATTAAGAACTCAACTTGTTTTCTTACAGAGCAGCCCACAATTAAAAAGCAAAGATTGTTCTACCTCCAGTTCTTAAACAACAATAAAAAAAAAGATTCAAGAAGCACAAGTCATTCCAGCTTTTATTTAAATAACTTCCCCTGCCTTGACAGACCATCTCACTTTTCATTTGCTTGAGAAGCAAGCGCTAGAAAGGCACGCTGAAGTCTTTTTGGCCAGTATGGTTTCAGACGCAGAGGTACAGCAGTCTGGGGAAGGGGGGGGTGTCAGGAGGGGATGCAGGACATCGCTGCGCTCTCTTCTGCGAGGAGTTAACGCAAGGTTCCCCATGCTGTTTACAGTTCCTCTTCTGCTGTGGTCTCTGCAAGACACTCTCAGCCCTGCCTCTCCCCCGTCCCCTCCGCAGCTGGGGACCCTGGCGGGCCAGCCCGCTGGGTGCCTGCCTGGTGCCCGCCGGAACAGAAAGAGCCACCTGAAGGCAGGAGACTGCAAAAGCCATTTGCTAATGGGGAAAGCACCGCTGAATCAGCCTCCACGCTGTCAAGAGGCTCTGCGGGCAAACCACGCTTGGACAGCAACGTTTTCCAAATCAAGAGACAGAGAAACAGAGTTGTCCCGTGTCAGCTTAGGACAAAACTCTGCGACACCTCCCTCCGACCACGCTTCGTGCAGCCCCCAACCTGACTTTAGTCAGCTGTACTTCTTTACACAAGATGAGGGTCTGGCTTCCAGGAAACTCAACCAAGATCTTCTGCACAGGCAGGACAGAGCCTCCACGCCACGGGAGGTGCCCCGGCTGCCCCACCGCCCTGCAAAGCGGAGCTCTTCGCTCCGGGCCCTCGAGGGCTCTGCCAGGCTTTTGATTTCAGAAGCCTCTCCTGAGGGGTTTCCAGGTGTAGGTGATAGCAGGCGCATCTCAGTACCATCAGCTTTTGTTTCCCACGGCTAGGATACTCTAGAGGAGTGGCAGGTTCATCGTGGTGGAACAACCTTACAGCTCATTGCAAGTTCCTGCTGGGACGCTCCTCCTGATACCGCAAAGCAGAGGATGCCCAACAAGTCACAACACATCCTCTCCTGCCCGGGCCACACAAAGGAACCTGGAAAACTCACCTTCAGCACTCAGCACAATGTGATCCCCACCTTTGATGACTGTGCATGCTGCTGCAACCTGAACAGTTATTTTGTTTTGATCTGTAAGTTGGCAAGGTAGGTTCTGCAAGCAAGTACATTTTAGCAGAGCCACAACATTTCAAGGTACCTTTTGTTCACCATGGATTCACTGCAGTTCAGTTTAATTATTACTACTACTTCACATGATATGATTTTACTTCATTTGCACAAGTGGCGTCCTAACATGAGGTCCCTCTCAAGCGTTCTGCCACCAAACCTTTTCTGCGGAGCGGGAAGGCAACTGCTCTTCCAGGCAAGGTAGGACAGCCCACAGGCGGTGCTCTCTTTCCACACCCTTAGGGAAGTCACTTGTGCGCTTCTGTATCACAGCGGTTAGGGCAAATGTGCTCTTCTGGAGGTGACGGAAACTTATCACCTACACAAAGCACAAGTTGTCAGCTATGAGTAGCAAGAAAGAAAGGGCAAAAAAATCCCCCAAACCTATAAAAATATTTAAACAAATAGCTGCTGCCTTCTTGAAACCTAGAGCCCGATGCGGCTGTGGGGTGCAGCGCTGGCCGGCTGGCTGGCAGGCTGAGCCCACACAGCAAGTCCTCTGGGGGTAAATTAATCCTGTGCAGAGAACGAGTAAGTGATGCGGTATCTTCAAGGCAGTCAGGGAATTATATCCTGTCCACACGCTCTTATACTTAACCTTTATTATCCAAGCATCTCACTGGACTCAGGTCTTAATCATTAAAGCACAGAAGACTGAAAGTCCTGCCGCCTCTCACGTCCCAGACGCTGCTGTCCACCCGGGGAGCTGCAGCCAGCAGTGCCCTGGCAGAGACCACCAGGCAATCCCCATTTCCACAACCCACAGCAGATTTACCCTAAAACTGCTAACAAGAGTGTCTTCACCTCGTTAAACAAAAAGTCTTTCAGGCCCTTACCTGTCTCCTGTAGTGACTGACAGCAGATACACAGAGAAACCACATAAGTACAGACAAACGTAGGAATATATTTCTCTTCCAGTAAGGGCACACAGCTTCCAAAAAGCTGTGTCATCAGCTGTACCAATGCCCATCCTCTGCACATTTGTTTAATTGCTTCTCACTCACATTTCCCAAAACAGCCCGAGGCAATGAATTCTGCAACCCGCACCACGCAGAGACAACCCCTCCTCTCTCCGCTTCACACTGGCAAACCAGATCGCACCGACAGTAATCCTTCTGCCTTCATTTTCTGCACGTCGTTCATGGTTGCACCACCTCTCCTAACACCCTCCTTTCCCCACTTGTTGTTTTTCCAGGCTGAATCCTGCTTGTCCAATCCCTCCTTGCACAGCAGCTTTTCCATACCTCCGCTCCAACTCTCTTGGTCAACTTCCCCGGCACCGTTTGCAGCCCGTGAACATCCCTCGAGGCAGGCACACCGGGACACCCCAGCTGCACACGCTTAGGCCACGTGGTCCGGCAGCAACATAACAACAGGGCTGCTTTGTTCTCCTTCCAAAACTTCCTCCACTTCTATTTCCCTTCCTGACTGTTTCTAAGGGCTGAGCTCTAGGCTGTCGGCAATGACTTCAGGATATTTTGCAAGCAGCACTGACTCACTGACAGTTGTCCCCA
Source organism: Fulmarus glacialis (assembly GCF_000690835.1). Classification (NCBI taxonomy): domain Eukaryota; kingdom Metazoa; phylum Chordata; class Aves; order Procellariiformes; family Procellariidae; genus Fulmarus; species Fulmarus glacialis. The sequence continues at coordinate 42,388 of NW_009187257.1, forward strand.
GCACAGGGCAGAGGGCAGGAATAAAATACAACTAAAGAGCATTATCTTACCCCTGCTAGTACAGGCTTCCTTTGCCATTGCGCTGCCCAGCCACCCAGGATCGCCGGAGCCCTCCGCAGCTGCTCGGTGTTTTCTCTGGTCCCGGCAGCCCTCTGAAGACAAAGCCAAGCCCATAACCTAGCCCTTCCTACCCTCCTGTGCAGATCCGATATCGCTGCTCAACGGTGGAGATCTCGGAGCAAATCCCTGTGGGACTTCTGTGATGTTGTGAAACCTGACCGCGTGGTTTCCTACCCGCTAGGCAGTCACTAATCCAGGACAGGAACCTTCTCATCCCATGACAGCTAAGGGTTTGGTTTTTGTTTTCCTGAGGCTCTTGGTAAGCAATCTCACCAAAACCTTGAAAATTCAAGCATGCTGTTTCCCTCTCTCCAGGTTCACTAACTTCTGAAAATGAGAGAAGAGGAAACAGGCAGATAGATTTGAAACGTGACTCTTCTGCAGATGATGAGACTTCTCCATTAATTCTTATGTATTCTACAGGTGTTAGTTATTTTTATTGTGTTTACTGGTCTGAAGCAACGGATCCCACCAGAGTCCCTCTGAAATGCCATCATGTCAAATAACACCTTTATTTTAATTTAAATGACGATTTGAGAGATGCAACCCCTGGGGATGGGCACATGCAGGGATCACATCCATCTATTCAACTATGCCTCTCCTCGGTCCCTCCGTTCATACATCAGCAACACTCACCTGCAGCTTTCTTGCCTCTGATGTATGCACAAAAGCTTTTTACTTTAGCAAGTTGTTCCTCAGTCTTTTTTTGGGTAACATGATAACAATTTCATATTTAAACTTAGAGCATTTACATTTCTTTCCAGGTTTCCTTCATTTATGCATTTCCATCTGTACCCACAACTGTGCTGTGCCTAAATACAAATCAGTAAAGCTTTGTTCCCAGCTTTTACTGGTGTATTTTTGAATGATTTTATGCTCCCCCATATGAACATTTTATACTTCAACTACACCTCTTTATTCTTTTTTTGTACGTTCTCGGTACTAACCCTTTCCTCCCCCCAGCACCCTCTGTAAAGCGCCTGTGAAGAGAGCAGTGACTGGTAGCAGAGGCAGAATGAGTTCACATGAAAGCACGTGAAAAGAGGATACCTAAAGACGAAAGACATGGAGGTGTAGGGCAGGAATCCCTCCATTCAAAATAAAATAACATACCCAAGGAAACTGAAGAGGAGAAAAAAAATTGGGATTCGGGAAGTAACCTCGAATCCACATCTGCTCTTAAAATTCCCTATTCCTGTCCTGGGAAAAAAAATAATTATCTAGAGCCTTTATAGTATTAAACAAACTATGATCATGCCATTTTGCAAGTGAAGAAGCTATGCTATTCATATACTCGATACATCAGATGAAAAGTGATAATCCATTTGTTCAAGCTAAAGATCTGTCCCTGTGGAGCTGCGTTTCAGAAGATCTCTCTGATACTTTATTTAGCCCGGCCTGTTAATTCAACTGTGTGTATCTCAATTTTGTAAATATATAAACAGGGAAGACTCGCTTCCTTCTAGCAATTCTTGTTTTTTTCCCCGAAACATCACTGTGCTGTGAAAATAAAACATCTGTTGAGCCATACATTTAAGTAACTTCCAACGCCACCAAACAGAACAAAAAAAAAAAGTGGAGAATGAGGAATTTTTACATGGAGAATGGGGAAAAGAAGTGTTTTAAGTGAGGAACATGGTTAAATTTCAGATGACGCGTTGAGGAGCATCACTTGCTAATGAAATAAATCATTCCATTAGTCCTGCCTGCATTAAAAATCTCTGCATGTGCCATAAAAAATATGCTGCTGTCACTGCTGAAAAAAATCCTCCAGGAGAACAGGAGAGGCAGATTTTGCGGGAAAGTTTAAGCATGTGTTTCATTTTGGTTTTACGTGTCAACAAACATTGCGATTTAATAAAGGCAGAAGCCTCCATTTCTGGCTGTGCCAGCCCTTTATTCCCCCTCTTTTCTGAGGTCCCCTGTTGTTTTTGGAGGGTGGCTCTGCACAGCCGCGCACTGTCTGCCCTTCTGCCCTAATTAAAAAGCAGCAGTTTTGCTTTCACTTGCTGCAGATGCTCTGCCAGGCACCTGCAGAACCGCTCGGTGAGACCCAAGGCAAGAGGCGACCCGCGCTGCTGTGGCTTCCCACCTCTAGCTCCCGCCATCCCGGCAGGATGCCTGCGCAGCTCTGGCCCAGGACCAGCCCACACCAGGGCATGGTCTTAAACAAAGTGCATCTTCGGAGCTGTTGGAGCTCAGCTGTAATAAACCACTTTATGTTAGCAAGACATAGGCGATGACAAATCCACTCCAGGGCACCTGAACCAGGTAACCCAGGCAGTTAAGGACAGGCCAACAGTTATGGCTGCAGCAAGAAGCAGTATGCCCAGCAACACCCACAGGGCTGAGAAGCAGCTTTCCCAAGGAGTGAGCCTCTCTTTGTTGTTGTGCTCCGACCCAGATCTGGAGCAGACACAAACATGCACGTGCAGGGACCGTCTTCAACACCAACGTACCAAGAGAAGACGGCAGGGATTCCACAAACAGCGTTACAGCACAGCCATGCTGCTCTAATAGCTGGTGACTGTAAAAGGGACGGTCCTCCTGTCCCTTTGCCTACCTGTTTAGAGACTGGCATCCACAGAGGAACAACCTTCAGCTTCGACAAGTGTGTCACATTACCACCCTTCACTCCAACACTGTCAGGAAAGCGGTTAACACCAAAAAGCGTATCTTCTCCTTCTGCAAAGCCACAAGCTCTAACCATCACCCTGGACCAGCAGTAACAAGTCCTGACCCTGCTGGCTAAGGGAGAAATGGGCTACTGCAGGGTCCTTTGCAGGTGCATGAAGATAGAAGGTCAATTTAACTCTTAGGACAGGAAAAAATAATCATCAAGGCATGCCATGGTGGAGAATACCACATATATGTTTCTTGCTTGGTGGGTTACTTGCCCAGAGGGACAGCGTGTTTACGAGCTCCGGAACAGGACCAAGCTCTCGGCTGGTGGGACCAGCACCTCTCCATTACAAAACCCTGCTTCCTACCCCACAGACAGACGCCTGCTGAATATTCCTTGTTAACAGCAATGGACAGGAAAGACACCCCACCTGTGTGAGGTGCCGGCGTGCCCCAGGCAAGCCCTGGGCTCTGGCAGCATGTTCCTGTTCAGATGCGGTCGGACAGCCACCACGGGAGCTTTCAGAGTGCAGTTCAACACTGAAGCCATTTCACAATGGGCACATGCCCACGGGAGCCTCACTCAGCAAGACATTTGGAGACCACTGCTGTTAACAAACCTTTTCAATTTCTAAAATTGCCAGTTTATGTTCAAATTGAAGAAAGAGAAAGAAAGTGCATCATACCATGCTCGAACAGCACCAATTCCCAAAAGCACTGCTTCTCCTCCCGTACCCGGACCCAGCATCATGACTTTACAAGTGAGGTTTTTATTATGAGTCAGCTTTATCACAACCATTCCCACACTGAAGCCAACAGCAAAAATCCCCCACACACACCTCCCCCAGCTTTAAAGACCAGGGTGCGATCACCCATTTAGGACTATTTACTTTACATGGAACATTACACCGTCAAATCAAACAAATCACTTCTTCATTTCCCGCCCAGTCATGTGTTTCTCTACAATGTTTATCTTTCGAAATAGGAAGGGAGCGCTTCTTTATTTTAAATTAGCAGCATGTGGCAGGTCAACAGACTTAATGCCTCTGCAAATATCACCGCAAATTCTCCACCATGGCATGCCAAGACATATAATTGGTATTCCATGGCCCCAGGACAAGAAATACACTTTGTACCAGCTGCAGCTACGCTACCCTGCAGGATAATATTTCTCTGACACCAGCCTTTTGCAGGTGGGCGTGATGTCTTTCTGCCTCCTCAAGGACAATGGAATAACTCTTTACAACTTGGTCAGTGAAGAAGCTAATTCAATTTAACCTAAGACAATGAAATAAACTTGCAGAACTGTGCATTTACCATTGCTAGTTTTCGGTCCAGCAGCACTACTGAGATTTGGTTTTCCTCTTCGTACCCAGAGCTCATCCTTATCGGGGACGGCAGGGCTGGCACTCAACAGCAGCGCTCCGCCACGCCAACTTCACTGGAGGCCAGAAGTAAAACGGGAATTCTGGCTATTAACTTCAGAAAGCACTATTCAAACCCCTCTATGTTAGGCAAAACACTTCTTGCATTACATTTAAAATAAACTGGTTTTCCCTAAGAAATCCGTACTTTATAATGTAAGAGAGACATCATACAGATGTCAAGAGCGTTCATCAAAAAGTATCAGGTGCTGCGAAAAAAGGCACATCCTGACGGCAGTAAAGAGAACATTAGAATGGACACCCATTAGAGCCCTTCAAAGCAAGTAACTTTCAGAGAAATTATAAGAAAAAATATTTAACAAGCACTTCAACTACTTATCTGGCAAAAATCAAAATTAGTTCCTTTCTATGCAATGAACTTGAGGCATGGAAGACAAGTGAAAACATCAAAATTACAGTTAACTATTTTGTCTCTGACAGAAAAGGGGGCGGGAAAAAACACGTTACAATAACCAGATGTTTTTCCACAAACCAAAAATGCTTGCTTTTGCTCTCCACAGCCACAGTGTTAGGTAAGCTAAATGGGTAACGCTTCTACCACCCAGCATCAGTTCCCCTGGTTAAACCGAGACTGAAGTGACCAGAGGAAAGCCGGGTATAACTCAGCACAAGCTGTCGAGGAAGCCCTAGTCCAAGTTCCGTGTCAGGCTGCAGCAGAGCAGCCGAGGTAGCAGATACGCAGAAATCCATATACCCCAAGGTCCCAGATATCGTTCAAGCAGCAGCAGCCAGGTTCTCAGAAGTCAAAATATTTGCAGTAGCAGATGTCAAATATGCATTTTGCCAAGGCGCTTCAGCGAGTCACGTCCTCGCACAGGGGGCTCACAAGATGGCCGGACTTCAGACGTTAATAACAGCAAGTGCTGCTCTGTTTTTTTAACACAAGTCCGATTTATTCATCTGGCAATACTATCCCCTTGTAGCATCATTTCAACTCTATCTACCGTCAATAAGCCCACAAGAACATCGCCAGGGAAGTGACCTTGCCTAATAAAATGCAATTTTATAAATCACAGGCAATATAAACATATAGCACAGATCTGGGTGCCTAGATATATTTAAAGATATTTAAAGAGCTTAAGACACTCCTCCCCCCCTCAAAGTTTCGCATACGTATTTATAAAAACAGAAAACATTACTCAAACTTTCCTGATAAAGCCTTCATTTAAAACCTCCCTGCTATTTTCTTCCCTCAGCATCCCCCCCAGATGCTTAGAAAAGGAAAACAGGTTCAATGGTACCTCCTTCCCAAACCAAGACTATGTCCTCTGCTTAAGGATCCAGCACGGAGAACGCTTTGCAGGACCAAAGAGGTGCCTCCCAAAATGGCGTGCAATGCCCACTCTTGGGTGGGATGGAGGACCTGGCACAGCCCAGCACCGGCTCCAGCTATAAGCTCCCAAACAGAGCGTGCCGTGCATCTGGCAGCTCCACGGTGCCAAGTACAACCTATCCAAAGAATTCCCTTTTTCTTCCCCACTTACACACCCTGACAGCATCCCAGTGACGGATCAGTGTGGTTATGGGCATGATATCAAGTGATCTGAAGTGCAACAAATCTACACAGTTGCTGGAGGGAGGAAAACACCATGCGTGTGAAACTGAAACACATTTAAAGTTTACTGAGGTTCAGAGAGACCAAAAAGGCAATAAAGGCCATTTTAGTGTCTCTCCACTCTATTTAGTATCTCCCACTCCAAGTGTTTTTAGCCTTTTTCCTCTATCAGAAAACCAGGTGTAAAGCCTGGAAAGCACCACCCAGCTCCTCTCCCCAACACATCGCTTGCTTCCTACAGTCGGCACTTCAGAAATAAGTCCAGCAGCAGAGCTTGCAGATGGCAACTAGATGGATCCACCACGGATCTGAACCACACACCTCCCCTTGAAGCAGGCTGCTCTCTCCCCTCCGGTATTTAAGACCACAGAAATTTCATGCACACAGGAGTTCGTGCCTCCACCACGAAGGATGCCAACCCCTTCTGCCAACCCTGTGGCACGAACAGACAGGAGTAACTTGGTCACTACCCACAGCAGCAAAGCTGCAGGATATTGCTCTCCCAGGGTGTCACTAAGGGCGGCCCATCTTCCCTGGGTTTGCCAGGGCAGAGGCACAGCCAGCCACCCTCCTGCTCGCTCCTGCCAGACCCACCTGCGAGCGGCCTCTGAAGGCACCGCAGACAGGCGAGCGCAACCCGCGCGGGCTGAGCGTGCAAGCCCCGCACGCAGCACGGCGGCAGAGCAG
>NW_009187258.1:0-13067 GCF_000690835.1 Fulmarus glacialis
AATGTATCGAAAAATGTGAGACCTAGGCACAACGTAAATGGTACAGAATAAGGGGTGGATACTGTCCTGGTTTCGGCTGGGATAGGGTTAAATTTCTTCCTAGTGCTGTGTTTTGGATTTAGTATGAGGAGAATGTTGATAACACACTGATGTTTTCAGTTGTTGCTAAGTGCCCTCCTAGTCCAAGGACAGCTCCCATGCCTACTGACTGAGCTAGGTACACAAGATGGGAGGGAACATAATCAGGACAGCCAGCCCAGCTGGCCAATGGAGTATTCCATACCATGTGACATCATGCTCAGTGTATGAATGGTAGGCGTGTTCCAGGAAGTACCGATCACTACTTGGCTATCGGTCAACGCGGGTGGTGAGCAATTGCATTGTGCATCACTCATTTTGTATATTCTATCATTATTATTATTATTTTCCCTTTTCTGTTCTATTAAACTGTCTTTATCTCAACCCACAAGTTTTTCTCACTCTCACCCTTCCGATTCTCTCCCCGCCCCACCGGCAGGGGGAGTGAGCGAGCGGCTGCATGGTATTTGGCTGTCTGCCAGGTTAAACCACAACAATATTATGGCAATCCTTTAAAAAAAAGAGTAATTCCATTCTCATTGCAGAATGTGAATGGCATGTGTTGTAAACAACACATAGACCATCACTGAATGGTGATAAAACAAAGTATTTTGAGCAGCATGCCTCCTAAATACTGAACAAAATAAAAGGTCCTGTGAAAAATAATGTTATACCACAATTGAAAGTCTTCAGTTGCATGACATTAGTTACCTTTAAGCCAAGTTCTGCATAGAAGAGCTTAAATTAAGGCTGCCTGGGCAGCCTGAATTTTTGTTTTCTAATGTTTTAATGCTTGAATTGCTTTTAATATGTTGCAAGAACGTGAATATGTTTCATTACGCTTACTGGAAAATTTAATCTGTATCTATGCTAAGGCCAGAGTTAAGGCTGTTACGTGGAAATTGATACCTCAAATTTATAAATGGGTTCTTCACTGAAGAGTGCATAAAAATAAAAGTAATTTCCAAATTAATCTTAACTCAGTGTTCTTGTTTAAGAATGGCTCTAACAGCTACATAACTGGCTGTGTAAGTATTCTGATTACATATTAATTTTAAATAATGTTTTGGGCTATAGCTTTATATGAAAACTAGAAGCCTGAATATTTACTGCTTATGTATGAAAATGGACAGATACAGAAGCAAAGCACTTAAAATTTGTAGTCATTGTAGCCTGTAGTCATTGTCTCATGTGGTGTGAATTGCCAGTACAGTTTAGTTTACAACCGAGGAAATGGGAGAAGCAGTGGTATTCAGTGCTATTTTTTTAGTCTGTGATAGTTCTTCTAAGGTAGTGATTTGTTCACTGGAGAGAGATAAAAAGATTAGAGCAGCAAGTGGGATTGGGGACTTATATTAATGCAGAATCAATACTGCACTATGAAATCAAAATTCATTGGACTGAGAATTGAGCATTTTCTCAAATTTTAGTAATTTCCTCTTGTAAACAGTTTGCCTGTGAAGTATTTTGATTATATATAATGCTGTTGGTCTACTGACCTATGCCATCATATAAAATTAGTTTGACATACTGTGTAGCATCACTATAATATTGTCTAATGCAGCTCAGATCTATCTTTGATAAAAAGCTATGATTATCCTCCTGTTCAACAACAGAAATGGTTCTGGTGGGTAACGTGAGAGCAAGAATAACCCCTGATACTACAATTGGATTCACAAGGGTGGACCCTTGAGCAAATTGCTAACCCTGTTGGGTTTTATAGCTTCACCAGAATAAATCTTACTGCATATTTGAGGCTACAACATACAAAGGGCTTGCAATCCCTTTGTATACAGGCAGTATTGCAGTAAACTGCAAATATTTGTTTATTGTTATTTGTTTTTAAGCTTTTTATAGTTCTGCTTCATTATAAAGTATCAGTTTGAATCAATACCCACAGCAAGTCTATAATCTGAATAGCATATTTTCTTTCAAGAGATTTAACATCTCTTCTAATCTAGCATGGTAGGTTTTGGCACAGCCAGAATCCTACATTGTTTAGGATTGAGTATGCTTGCAGATAAAGCATTTTCACAGCTTCATAGTCTTCTATAATAAGGCTGTCAGATGAACTCATTTGCTCAGTGTTGGAATATTAAATATTTCTACATCTGTTGTTCATATGTGCACATGAAACCTTTTTTCCATTATGGAAAGTAGCCATGAGCTCTCCCTTTCTCTTATCCTCTCTCTCTCTCCCCCCTTGCTTTACATATATTATGTATGTGAAATTTGGCAGAATGTATCTAAAAAACATGTCAATGGAAAAAAGTAGTAGTGTACCACTCCAAAGATACACAAAATAGGTCTATTATTTTGCAGAGAAGAAAACTTGAAGCTTCCTTCAGGAAAGGACTATGAGTGCCTTATAAAGCAAGAAGACTTACCTTTTCCTATTGCTCTGCATGTAGAGACAGGGAACATATGGATTCAGGTAAAACCTGTGGCCCATCATTATAATATTCTTCCAGTTCTACACTCATTGCAAGGAGTTTTATTAATTTATATTATATAAAAAGCCATGCCTTTATCCTTGTCCCCCATCCTTACATTATGTATTTTGCTGAATTCTGGACACTAATTCTGCAGAAAGCCCTTCTTGTTAGTGCTCCTAAGGGCAGAGGGGCAATTTGATGATATCAGTACTTTAAAAAAAAAAACCAAACAAAAAAAACCTGAAACAGTTTTAGAAACCGAGGTGGAAAGGATCTCTTAGGTGACTTGTACTACATAATCCGTTTATCAAACTATGGATTGAAACATGAATGTGGTCTAGATCCTAATTAGACTGTTACTTCTATACTTACTGTCTAGAGAATGAGCAATAGAATCAATACAGTAGTTTGTGCACTATTTGGTTTTGTATTACATTTATTTTACAAAAAAAAAAAAAAAAAAAATCACTCTTACCCTCCCGATTCTCTCCCCGTCCCACTGGGGGGGGCGGGGAGTGAGTGAGCGGCTGCGAATGTGGTCTAGATCCTAATTAGACTGTTACTTCTATACTTACTGTCTAGAGAATGAGCAATAGAATCAATACAGTAGTTTGTGCACTATTTGGTTTTGTATTACATTTATTTTACAAAAAAAAAAAAAAAAAAAATCTTTCCAGCTTTTAGCATGCCACCAAGTTTTGACACAACTGAATTGTGCTGACTGGAAAGAGAACACTTTAATGCATGGAAACGGGGCTTACATCAAACTAAGATATTTGACTGCTATGCATGCATTACTTGTTTGATGGAGGTGATTGACAATAGAGTCTCTTTAAATGACAAGAGTAAAAAGCTTTACATTTTACAGTTAGCAGCCCAGTCAGATAAGAAGATTGTTTTTCATCTGACAGGTCCCTAGATACAAATCTTCTGTCACCCAAAGTTACAAGCAGGTGAGTGCTGGAGGGTATAGATGATCTGCAGTCTTTGATACGCAAGGACTTGCTGATGTGACTAGTTAGAAGCCCTACAAAATTAGCAGTAGGATACTTTATAGAAAACTGTGACAGAGTTTTCTATTTCATCTGTGGCCCAGGCTCTGGGCCTAGAAGTGCACTTGCAAATATGGGATTGAGGTATTCTATTACTTTTTTTGCACTTGTAGGATCATGGACTGACACAAAACCAGGAAAGCGAGCTGTAGCTGGTGATAATGGACAATATATAGGGTAAGCAGTGTAAGACGGACGAGCTCAGCTATGAATGACCTACTTAGTGCAAGGAATTGATGTCTCCAGTAGCAGAGGAACCTGGTCTCATTCATCGTTGCTCATATCTGCTTTTCATTCTGTACACACATCAAATAACAAAATATTCCCCCTTATGTGGTAATTTATAATGCATGGAGAACCCATTTATGCCTCAGTGACCGACTGAGACACTCTTCAAAATGCTGGCTTTGATGTACTGTCTTTCACAAATCAGTATTCTGGGGTGGAGTGCATGGCTGAGACTATTTGAGTAATGGGGATAGATTTTAGTACCTCTGTGTGTCTTCTAATGTTTATTACTGTAGTACTCGAATACTTTATGACCAGGAAAACGGCCTAAAATAAGTGGCCCTTTAGCCTGACAAGAGTGTGCACTCAGAGTATGCATTGCTGTGGAAGACCCTGACTACGTCCATATTGTTGAACAAAAAAGAGGACTATGAGCTAATCTCTGCCCCTGATTAGCTCTTACCCTGATAACTGGTAGTTGTAGCAAAATTTTATTGGAAATTGTTGCCTGCAGTAGTCCAGAGCAGGGTCGGGGTGGGTTAATTACCAAGCCATGTGGGTGGTAAGGGGCTCAGTGTCTGAGCTTGCTCCCTGATCTCTTATCTAGAAGTATAGGTATTCCCCTGGATCCTGTCAGGGGAGAACGACAAGAATACCTGAACCTCACCTGATCTGACTTGTACATGCATATGCATGCTTTTATGTTGATTTTGTTCATTTTCTTCTGTTACCATTTTCATGTTTTTCACTTTTAATAACTAAAGCCAAATTTAGGCAGCCAGCAATCTATTACATATTCTCTCCACTCTTTTGCTCTTAGACACAAAGGTGCTTCCAGTATAAGCTAATACGTTTAAAGTTTCTATATTTTTAAAATGAATATTTTTTCAATTATAAATTTGGCAAATATTGTCTAAAAGTACATTTTTTAAAAAAGTGTGTACTGTTACATTGTGAATTCAAAAAGATGAGTAATTTTTATGTCACCAACTACTCATTTCATAGGAGGAACAGCCTTGTTTTTGTTTGATTTTCACTTGGCAAATATTTGGTAAGAAAGATGCATCTGGATACAAAGTCACTTTGAAATTAACCCTTTGTAGCTGTATGGCCTAAGCATACACCTATGAAACTACCTATAAGATTTTTCTGGATGTTGACAAAAGCTAATCAACAATTCCTGTACTGTATGTTACCCTAAATCTTTAGTGCTAAAATTTTCATGGGAATACACGACACTACAGGAAACTTAATGATGTAATTAGAATATGAAATCAGATTATAAGCTCAAGAGTATTAAAAGATCAAAATTTAATACAACAAAAAGCAGAAAGGCAAAGGATTAAGAAGTCTTTTCACAAGTGACTTCATGTTTTTCCTGTCCATGAACATATGGAAAAGATAATACTTAGAAAATGTGATTACTTAGATAAGAGAATTTCTCTCCCTCAGCTCTAAAAGTAGGATTACTCCTTCAAATATAAACCGTACTCATAATAATGTAACTATGATCAATTTATAACACAGCTTTCCACTGAAGCTGTAAAAACAGAAAACCAAATGCACTAAGAATTTTGGAGTGTTCTGCTTTGTCAGTCCCAAATTTTTAAAACTCTCAGGGGTAGCTTTAAATTCATGAGTCAAAAAGATAATTTTGGCTTGTCTTTTTATAATTTTTTATTTTATTTCTATTTCAGCACATTTTGTCATTTATGTTGGATTTTTCACTGAAACCAGCGAACTGGGTTTTTTGTGATTGTGCTTCCTAACTGAAAGCTGAAACTTATGTGTAATCACTTGCTTTCCAAGAGCTGAGCTTTTACCTATTTATGGCAAATAGCGTTAGACTATTGATGAAACAGTAAAAGTTAATAACATTTGGAAATTGGAATTTGAGTGATATTAATGCTGTTTATGAATGTACAAAATGGGCCAAAGTAGAAATTTAGAAGTCTACTTGTAAAAATATAGAATTCCTAGTACAAAACCTAAATAATTGATTTAAAAAAAGTCTGTATGCATGTCTGATGTTCTGGCAAGTGCTACAGTATTAGATTGCTTTGACTACTGTACGTAACAGGGTTATGTGCATTTAGCTATGTATAGGTACAGGCAAACACACTTATATAGAAAGCTAAGTAAAAAATTATCTCACCGCCATTAAAATAAACAATATTAGGGTTAGGTTACTTTTCATAAAGATGAAGTTGTGTTCCTGACATGATGTTCAGATGATAGAAGTGAAGTCCAGGTCAACTTGATAAATGCTGGAATGCATGCCTTTTGTTGTTAAATATTTGACTAAAATGGCCAACCTATTTTTGATTCTGAAACTCAGAGAAGAACAGATTTGATTCAAAGCTTGCTGTCATCAATGGCAGTTTCTACAGTGAGCCTTATGGCTTGAGACAGGATTTGATATAAAAATCTAGCTGAAGGAATTTCTACCAATATCAAGATAACACAGCAATAACGTTTACTATTTCTTTCTAAAGCATTTTTGCATTTAAGACTTGATGGTATTCTTTAGGTAAGATTTTTGTAAAAGTAAAGAAATAGTCCAAACTTCACCCATTGCCTTTGTAGAGCTGTTCTTGAAGGGTATGTTGCCCTCTGTGCAGTTAACTCAGCAATGCTAAAGATATTTCACAAGCAAGAAATACTGGAAAGCAGGCTAGCACGAATGTTCTCTTTCATGAGATTTGCCTCTAGAAGTCATGCTTCCTATCTATTGTAGAACAAAGTTAATCTGAGATTCATTTATATTTAAATAAACGTACTTAGTTCAAATCAGAGAGGAAAAAACAAGACCTTCCGCAGCTTCTAGGCTACCTCTGAGCTTTCTGTTCTAGGGGTGCTGAACACAAACCCCGGATACTCGCTCTGATAGTCACAGCTTACAACCAACAGCCTCTCTTCTATTCTGGTTCAAATTCAGTGTCACTTTATGGGTACAGCACTTGACCATTTATGTTCAGGAGACCTGCTTTCTGTCACCAGCTTTGATGCTGGCCTACTTGGTAACTACAGTCAACTGTGTGCTGTACTGTTCCCACCTGTAAAAAAGAAGTAAGAATACTTCCTTCCAAAGTGAAATATTTTCCTGCTACTATGTTTTCAGTTAAAAATGAAGAGAATATTCTTCTTCTATTTTGGAATTTTTCTTCCATAATTACAAGCCATAACTTTCAGTGGCAGATGTAGATGTACCACTTCAGTTGCTGAACATCTGGTCAAAACCTACAGGATATTAGTGGTTACTGAAGGGAAGGGAAAATAAATGTAGACACTTATGAATTAATCATACTCAGGTCAGTGGATAAAGTAGATATAAATGTATTTCAGTCAAGTTTTCAAAGACTTCGAACTGTTCCTCATACATATTTGGAAATGCAGGGTGGTGCTTTTGGAAGTACTGAATACTGTACAGAAGAAAAAAAAAAATTGCAGAACATTAATTCATCACATTCACAAAACCTTTTTATTTCAAGAAGAAAGCAAAAACTTTTTCAGAATTCTTTTGATAAAATCAAATATGCCCTTTGAAACGGGTTTTGCACAAATTATTTCAAATGGCCCTATGAGTAATAGAGGTTAGCTGTTACAAAAACATAAAAACTTCTTCTCCCTGTCTCTCTCCTTACCCCTCTTCCTCACCTTCCCTTCTCTCTCCTCTGCTTCCAAGAAGGTCCAGTTTCTATGTTAGACTACAGTAAAAATTGTAGAATATATAGGCAAAATATATATTTGTTTAACTGTTTTATTTTTCCTAAGATTAAGGTTTTATCCACTGAGCTGTTGACTGTGCGACATATGGCTTAATATACAAGAACATTACCTATTAATATTTACAGTTTGCCTCTAGATGGAAAATACAAAGCATCTTTAGTGACAGCAAGAACAGATGTAACACAAAGGGAAAGCTTTTATTTGTTTAAAGAGAAATTTAAAGATGGTTTTAACTAAGGTTTTACATGAAGCTCTAAAGGTACAGGAAGGTACTTTCTTATAACAGAAGGTAGGTTGATATGCCCATACCTGTACTTATAAGTGGCTAGATAGTTCCCTTATTTATTAGATAGTAAGGAGTCTTCTATGTATGTCATCATTTTCTTTAATGTGTCATTAGGTATTTCATTAGGACAAACATTTCAACTAATTTGATTTTCTTAAAAGCAAAATTTTTGCAAGAGACTGTAACCATGTCTCAGAGTAGAGCCTAGTGGAGGTAGTTGCATCAGACCTGCTTTTCTGCAGGCTTTAACAAGAGCTGCCATTATAGCAAATAATTATAGCCCATCACAGACACATCCAGAAATGCTCTATTTGCCCCTGCTGATCTCCAGTTCTAAGTGCACTCTTTGGGCTGAGATTATATGCAACCCTGTACTGGTATGATTCAAGATCAAGATTTTCTGCAGAAAACCTGATAGGGTATGCATCCAGGTTGAAAATTTTGAAAAAAGCTGCTAGATGGAAAAGATGGCATTGAACAGAACAGCATATTTCGAGACTGCAGGGACTAGAAGAATAAAAGGCACTTGGACCTAGAAAACTGGACACCCTGCAATGTATTTCTGTTTAACCGTGTGACCCTTCAAACTACTTCTCTAAGAAGTTTGGAAAAATTCCCTCTTTTCCTGACTGACAACTTGTGGGACATGATGATAACAACAGGGCAACAACCTTATCTTCCTGCTTCCTGTTCTTTTGCCCTCTGCCAGTACCATCTTCCGTTACCAGCCTTAAGGGAGTAACAATATTTTATTATTTCAGACAAATTTCCTATCTAGGTACATCCAGGTACAGATGTACCTGGCTCATGTTTGTTTAGGATGGTGACGATCTAATTAGTGGACAAAATTCTTTGAATCCCAGTTGTCGCTATATTTGTTAGAGAAAGACCAACCAGAACTGGTATGTCAGCTCAGTAGAATGCAAAGTAGATTTTAACAAGCTTATAGAGGTATCAAAGCAGTCCAATTGTTACAGCACAGAGCTCGCTACAAGCTTGTATCTACAGTTTTTTTTTTTCCAAATTGTCAGACGTACCCAAACCAACTCATTTAAAGCTATCTTGAGCATCCACACACCATAGTACAGACATGTCCTTAACTAATGTTTTTATGTATAATATACTTTGCTAACACATATTGTGCTGTCACAGCTAGAGCAACTCCATTTCATAGCAACGTTAACGTTTGTTTTCATTCCACCTTGGAACATGACCAAAACTTTCTGGAACACTGCAGCAGAAATGGAATTATCAAAATCAATGTTTATGTATCAAAACATGTGGATATATTTAGGGAACTGGCCTAGCATGGGGGAAACCCAGGTTCAATTACATTGTTCTATATGAACCAGGACAGACTTTTTTCTTACTAGAAAATGCTAGACCAGGCAGACTAAGGATTTGAACCTCTATTTCCTTTAATAATCAGTCTCTTCTTCCCTTTCTTTCATCAAAATTTCTATTTCTTTGCAAAGCATCTTCTCTTGACAATAAAGCACATTTGATGAAATGTCGAACAGTGAAAGGGTGTTCCAGCCTAAAATACTGACACATTGCTTAGCATGCACATATAGCAGCAGAGAAATTCAGTCTCAGGTGTCAAGTGATATGCAAAGGATCACAATGCAACTCAGTGAAAAAAGCTGGTTTAGGACTGAGATTTGTTTGTGCTTAATATAATAGACCACACTGTTATACAGATGAGCTATATACTTATTCAGACCTTTTGTGTTTCCATTTTGTAAAATATATCAACAACCGAATTAATGAAATATGAAAGCAATCAATTTAAAATAATAGAAATTATTACTTTAACTTCCAGAATCTGTTGTATGACCATAAGCACACAGAGTGGGGTTGCTTACGTCATCCAGTAAGGAACACAAAAGGGTGAGTGTGTGCCTCTCTCCTAAAGTAAGCCCTGACCTACTTTTGACAATAAAAGTCTTTCTTGAAGGTTGGATTCTTGGTCCAAATGCCACTTGGTCCTAGATTCAAGTGCCCAAGTTGTCCCTCTTGTATAGGGACTATGCTCACTCTTCAGCTGGAAAGGGAGAAGAGACAGAGGAGGGATTAGGGGTGTAGTAACCTCCTGGCTTGAACACACACTGAGGAAACAAGAAGCATGCATTCATTGCATTCAGACTGAGGAAGTCCAGACCAGAGTTTCCAGATGCCCAGCAAACTCTGAAACCACCAACCTGAATGAGATGCTAGGGCAAAACAATCTCACTTTCCTCGGTTGATTGATACCGGGCCACTACAGAAAGAAAGGAAATATTATACAAAGAGTAAGCAAGGAAAACAGAAAGGATGGCTTTCTTAAGCAAGAGGGGTTAGGGATAGGCAGTGTGAAAAATCCTGGCTTCCGTCCAAGCTTCTAATTGTGTTTATTTAATTATTTTTTTGTAGTGCCTTGTTGCTGCAACAGACTGTTAACCAATACAATAAACTTTTCTTCAGGAAAAGGCAATAAATAAAAGTTTAGTTAATTAAATATGCTTTTTCAATTATTGTGAAGAACAGATTTTTTTTTTTTTTTCCAATACGCTTTCTTGAAAACAGTTCATCTTGCAGTGAAATATGCCAGGGAGATGATCAGTTTTGTGTGCTTGCTTGCCCTACAGGAGCCTCTGGGTCCTTTGAGCTGCTGTGAAAATGCACAGCAACTGCTAGTCTCTCCTTGTTGGTATCTTCAGTCATGCATGGGACCCAGCTTGAAAGAATTCTGGAAAGGTATGCTGGCTGATTTGCAAATGAGAAAATTGACCTGCTGATGCAGAAAAAAAGAAAAGGAGTTTAATGAATGTTAAAAAGCAGCTATATGTTGCAGGGGTGAAATTTGCTTTGCTATGCCCGGTCAACTGGGGTCAGATATGATACGTATTTGGTAACTTTGGTCAGGACAAGCAGATCTCATTTGACCTTTAGGGACATAGTTCATTATCCAAAAGCTAATGTCTCTGATCTTTCTTAAACTGATCAATAGGGGTTTCATTTATAGGTACAAGTTTGGACATGCCTTTATTGTTGTTGATGCTTGCTTTCATTATTTCAAAAGCAGGAAGGGATTTCTTTTGAATGCAATTCTAGCTGCTGGTAAATAACTCACAGCTTCCAAGAGAGCTCGTTAGAGGCAATTATACCTTAATCTAAAAGATCATGGCTTTAAAGATGTGATTAATTTTGCTGCAGCCACCTCTGCAAATATAAAAAAAATCAGGTTTGTTCTTGGCCTTGTCTGAGATCTTTTGCTAGGCCTATGACTGACCACTTACAAAATGACATGATAACTGTCAGGTAAGCTCTCATCTTCTGGAGGGCTACTGCTATGCTGGGTATTGTTGGATAACACTGGTGGTGCTGATGCAGAGGGGATAACAAAACTAAGGCACCGTTCATTCAACTTGACCAATGTGAACTTGCACAGAATAGTGTGTATAACACTCAGTTAAGTGCATGCCAGTGTTGCTGCAGATGCATGGTAAGGAGAAAATATCAAATGACCAGAATACTGATGCTGGGGAAAGGGAGTTATGTGCAAGATAAAATAGGTATGTAAATGTCTGGAGCCAAAGGATTAAGATGACCCATAAATTCAGTGATTATTATGGGGTTCTCCATGTTATTTATCAAAGTCACCTGCAATTTCATAATAAATTAAACTCATCGTAAGAAAATTTACAATCCACAAGTGAATTGGACATAAGCTTGGAAAACAGGGTTATCTTCCTTGACACAAATAAATGTACTTTAAATATGTTTAACGGGAGTTTTCCTCATTTACCTGCATATAGTTAATTTTAATGGTCTGCTTCTTTGTTGTTTAGGCTTATTGATCCCAACACTCTTTGTGTTTGCTGCTGGATAGATACAAAGAACTCTTCTGTGCACTACTAATGAACAGATAAGGTTTTGGGGAACATACCACTTTAGAGAAAAAAGACCAGAGTCTCATATGATGAAAATAGTTACTCCATTGGTGCTGCATTAACTACTTTACTCAAGGTGAAAATCTGCTCATGGACCTTTTGAAGATGGTATCCTTGAATAATTATTTGAAAACATTCTTTAAAGTCATAATCTTCAGATTTGTTTCAATATTCTATTTTTATTTCTCTTTGCTTTTTTGTTTGTGAATTTCTGGTTTTATTGTGTGTCTTCCATCCAATAACATTGAGATATTGTAGTGTTGTGTATTGATCTGAAAAGAAGTCCTAGGTAACAGCAGCCTGTTCATATTGGTATTAGGTGTTAAATTTTCTCTACTGTCACAAATGCCTTTTCTCTTTATATACATAATTTTCCTTGTTTGGTAGAAATTTTAGCCTTTCACAGAATATCAGAAAAACACAGCTTTTTCTTAGGGTTATTTTCTGAGCAGAATCTATGAGCATGGTTGAATTTGCTTCTTTTCATTTTCTAGTAATGAAGTGGATCTTTGGTGATAAATCATAGGAAAATTTCATGTATTATGTGCTGAGCAGAACACAAAAATATTGTATATATATGTGCACTGTAATGCACAGTTACGCTCAGATTTTTCCTTCAGAACTTAGAGAGCGCACCCTGACAAGAAAGTGGAGGAAAACAATCCACATATTCAATGAATTTTTGACTGGATATTTTAAAATTGTTTTTGTTTGTATTAAAAATAATTAGATTTTCAAACAGTGATTCAAAATGAGTAAGGTTTTTGATCCTGTCTCCCATAACATCCTCCCTGGCAAACTGATAAAGTAAGGGCTAGACAAGTCAACAGTTAGGTGGAATGAAAACTGACTGAACTGCTGGGCTCAAAGTGTTGTGATAAGCAGAGTGAATTCCAGCTGGAGGCCAATCACTGGTGGTGTACTAGAGATTGTAGAGTCCCTATTCTTGGAGGTATTCCAAACCTGATCGGACATGGCTCTGTGAAACCTGCTGTAGTTGACCCTTCTTTGAGCAGGGGGGGCAAGAGCTAGACAATCTCCAGAAGTCCCTACCAACCTCAGCTGTTATGTGTGTGTCATTCTGAATGATTCTCCATGTGTGAGTTAGAGAAACAATTGCTCCCTTTGCCCTTGATTGCCTTGAAAGTGGATCTCTTTTTGTAGCATTTGTCCTCATTCCTCAATGTGGATAACTGGGGTAGTTTAATCTGGAATTAACAAAGCTATCTCACTAATTTACTTGTTTCTTTTTTGAGAAGAGATGGTAGAAGCTGCACTGGCATATGCAACGGAAAGTGCACTGATAGAATCATAGAATCATAGAATC